>NC_092786.1:50160133-50460133 GCF_047496795.1 Chiloscyllium punctatum
ATTTGTTCATTTGGAAGCTGGGAGAAGAGAAAAGAACATTGGATGGTGCTCTGCTCAAAGGTGGAGCCATTATAACCCCTGAGGAAAGCTCAAAGGGTGCAGTATCACATCCGTGGACACCTTGGTAGGGTTTTGTGACTCTCAGAAGGATCCACCAACTTGTAAAAGCTCTTCACAGCTGGTTGCAGCTGTTGAATAGGGAGATGGAGTGCACTGCCAGCCACCAAAGGGGCTCCGGAGGTAAACCAGATATTTTGTATTCGTTGGAAAATGAGTTTCTAGTGTTCTGTAAGGAAGCAGAGGACATCCAGTGAGCGGTGCATGGAGATGTGAGGGCAATATCGGAGGGGTTGTCTTTTGAAAAGTACTTTGGAGTTGTCCAATCAGGCTTCGGAGTATTGCGGTCACTTCATTGGCGTATTCTACTTCCTCACTGGACAGATCGGATCTGTCCCTTCAGGGCAGTTGCCAGCAGATGGCAGAAACAGCTGGGGGGGGGGTGCTGTGCAGTGAACTGCACTCTGCTGCCTAGCCTGAGTGCTTGGGTCAGGAGAAGTCTCGATCCACATCCAGCTCCCTGCTTTCCAGAGAGGGGTGAGAAAATGTAACCAGATCTTAGTGCCAACTGCAATGTGGGTGCAACCTGGAAGCACATCCTGGAAGCATTAGTCATGGGGCCAGCCTGCTCTCCCTTTCTCTACCATTGACAGAATGAGCTAGTAGCACGCCAACAGAAGGCTCCCTCCAAGACTGGGAACTCACAGTCCATGCCATCTAGGAGACTACTGTCAAGATTATTCATGGTAGGGGGAAAACGCATTGGCAGCTTTCTCTCTCTCCATGGCAGCTGAACATAAGAGTGGGACCACACTGCAATACCCAGAGAAGAATAAACAAAAACAGATTTTCGTTCCAATCCTTCACTTCTGTTTGCTTCCACCAAGAGCTACAGGAGACACGTTAATAAGACATTTGTTGCACCAATTGTGATATGTTTCTGGTCAGAGAAATTGAGGGCCAATAAATTCCATGAGGATTGTTAGCTGCAGGTAAATCAGAGTGAGTAGTCTGATCAGATTAACTACCTGGGCTGTTGGTGTGGTGGAAATGTAGGGGGACTGCAGACTGTTCACAGGGACGCACTGTCTCCTGCTGAAAGCTCTTCAGTATTAATGCTTCACTATCAACAAGGTATTCTCTTGCAGAGATTCTGCATCTCTCCATGCAGTGGTCTGTCCACATCCTCATGAGAACTCAGCATTATCTTGCAGCTGTCCCTCCCCTCTACAGCTCTAGGTTTGTAGAGAGTGCCATGCACCACTACCACAGGAACACACTGGTCACAGTATGCTGACCTCCTTCAAATCTATCAAAATATCTAAACCTCATCTTCAGCAGATCTACTGGCTACTCAGTGATAGTCCATATAATGCTATGGCTATCATTGTAATTTTGCTTAGCATCCATCCCAGGCACCTGGTCAGGTGTCATGAGCCATTTCTTCAAGGGATAACCCTTTTTACCCCACAACCATTCTTCCCAAGCATCAGGGCCATCAAACATGGCTGGCACAGAAGAATATTTCAAGATGTAGGAGTCAGGGGTTATGCCCCAGTATGTATCAGGAGTATTCTTTGCTGATGTTTGTGTAGTAATTGGTCATTTATAGATTAATAACCCATGCCGCTGATGAATATGAAGGGCTGGCATGCTGGTGCCTTGATGGTGGTGTGTGTACAGTCAGTGCCACCCTGAAGCTTCGGGAAGACTACCATTGCAGCAGACCCTCTGGTTTAATGTATTAATGCAGTAGCTGGGATCAGTGGGAAATGTTTATTCCATGGTAGCAATAAATACAACTACATTTCGTCAGGCATAATTACCAGGAGCTTAGGGAGCTGGTACAGATACATCCACTCCCTCTGAAAAGCAGAGGAGATCTCAGTGACCCCTTCTGATCTATTATTCAATACAACATCTCCCCTAAAACATTTTTACCAATAGTTAATGGGCGGCACGGTGGCACAGTGGTTAGCACTGCTGCCTCACAGCGCCAGAGATCCGGGTTCAATTCCCGCCTCAGGCGACTCTCTGTGTGGAGTTTGCACGTTCTCCCCGTGTCTGCGTGGGTTTCCTCCGGGTGCTCCGGTTTCCTCCCACAGTCCAAAGATGTGCAGGTCAGGTGAATTGGCCATGCTAAATTGCCTGTAGTGTTAGGTAAGGTGTAGGTGTAGGGGTATGGGTGGGTTGCGCTTCGGCGGGGCGGTGTGGACTTGTTGGGCCGAAGGGCCTGTTTCCACACTGTAAGTAATCTAATCTAATTAATCCTTTATACCAAATCATAATAGTTCCATTTACGACCACCATTCTTCTTTCCACAATAAGTCTCCAGCACCACCCCTCTCTCATGCTTCTAGCTTTACAAATGAGGACCTTTTGGACGACTGACATTTTTCTCAGAATGCATTCCCTTTGGATTTGAAAGAATTGTCAGTCACTTGTCTGAGGCCCATTATCCTCAAAGGAGATTCTTTTGTCTTTTGCAAATCCTTCAGAGGATGTTACTCTTGGTAGGCCTTTTTGTTGGTCTATTGCCTTCTCTGGACAATATTTAATCTTGCAAATTTCCTTTGCAGAGGAACTGCTGTCTACTAGCTCAGACCTTCAATCTCAAGAATGCCTGGTATGTCTGAAAGTACCTTCAACAGAGCAACTTGCTGTGTTGCAGATTGCTGGATCAGGCAGTCACTTTCTCGTCAGAAGAGTTACCTCTTTAGTGATTTTTGAGAAGATTTGTAGCTCAGGTTGATGAGAAATATGTAAGTTAGCTTGCTGAGCTGGAAGGTTTGTTTTCAGACGTTTCGTCACCATGACTAGGTAACATCATCAGTGAGAGTCTCCGGTGAAGTGCTGGTGGTATGTCCTGCCTCTCTATTTACAAGTCTTGGTCTCTTAAGGTGAGTGATGTAATTTCCATTTTTTTTTCAAGTTAACCTCTTTATTTGCCGAACCCTGGGTGTTTAGACCAGGCACCTTTTTCCTATCGACTATATCCTAGATTATACATCGCTGTGGCTCCCTAGGAGACAAAGGCAGCTCACTTCCTTCGGGAATGGGTCAGGCTGGATGTCTTTGGTTACATGTTATAGTTTCTTGAATGGTGAAGCCAACATTTTCAGACTCACTCATGTTACTAAAAGGAAGTTGCTCTCTGAGCATTGTCTCTGTCATTGGTGAACTTACCGTTGTCTATAGATGACCAGTGAAAGATGCCTGAATGGACCAAAGGGAGTTGTGCTGCTCATTCATGTTAATGGTATTCAGTTCTTCTCACAGGTTTTGCTGAATTCGAGATTCTAATGACATGGGTGCTTTCTAAATTTGACAATCTGGATTATTGCAGATTCAAAAATGAGAAATATGATCTTCAAACTCTTTTGGGATCTCTGACCGAACTCCACTGACTGGTCCCTGGCTCTACACCTGGCATTGCCTAGTGTCTCCAATATATTTGATGCATGATACACCAATATATGTGTGATACACCAATATATGTGTGGTACACCGATATATGTGTGATACACTGATATATGTGTGATACACTGATATATGTGTGATACACTGATATATGTGTGATACACTTAAATTGTCCAGGATTGTGAAATGCTGATGGTCCTCAAAATATATCTTCTTGGTCAATTCGCTGGATTTTTGGTTGAACTATCCTTCAATGCAATACTGATGAATTATAACACATTCCCATTTACTCTTGTTCTTGTTGCATTTGTTCAGCCATTTTTGGCTTGCAAGCTACTGTCTCTTCTTACATTAAAAATTAAGTGTCTTTTATAACCTTCAAGGTAATCCCAATAGGTTCTCTTGATTCTGCCAGGACCCTAATCTTCTACAGGTTGCTTCTTAAAAAGAATGGTCAACAATGGTTTGTTTCTGAGTCAGAGTTGAAAAATGTGATGCTGGAAAAGCACGGTAGGTCAGGCAGCATCCAAAGAGGAGGAGAGTCATTGTTTTGGGTATAAGCCCTTTATCAGGAATGTGGGGGCTGGAGGGAGGGGGAATGGGGTTGAGAGATAAATAGGAGGGTAGGTGTGGGGGGATGCGGAAGGTGTCTAGGAAGGTAATAGGTAGATGCAGGTGGGAGATAAATGATGATAGGTCGGTGGGGAGGGTGGAGCAGATAGGTGGGAAGAAAGACAGACAGGTAGAACAGGTCAAGAGGACGGTGCAGAGTTGGAGGGTTGGATCTGGGATGAGGTGGGGGAGGGGAGTTGAGGAAACCGGTGAAGTTGACGTTGATGCCATGTGGTTGGAGGGTCCCTCAGGAGCCGATGAGGTGATCTTCCTCCAAGTGTTGTGTGGCTTGGATTTGGCAGTGGAGGAGACCCAGGAGTTGCATGTCCTTGGCAGAGTGGGAGGGGGAGTTGAAGTTGTTTCTGAATCATTTGATACTGGTTTGTTTTTGAAAGAGATCCTCTGGTAGATAGTCCAACTCCTTCACTCCTGATTGACATCATAAAAAGGTGAAGATAGTGGATGACAAACAACATTCACATTTCAACTTTATGTGCATTATATTGAAGTTTCCTTATATTTTTGACAAATATTCAACCAACATGCATTATCTTCTCTCTGTAGGCTGCAGCTTCTGCTACGTCAGTCATGATGATGGTCTGACAGGCCTTAGCAATTGCATCAAACATAATTTCAACATGTTGTTCTTTGGCATAAACAGCTTCTGTCAATACTGGATTGTTGGGACCACTAATTCCCCCTTGAATGGCTCAGGTATCTTTCCAAAAAGGAGATTGTTGTACCAGATTAAAAGTCTTTGCCTGTGTAACCCCATCCTATTCTTCAGCTCTCTTATTGAGTGCTACATCTGCACAGTGTTTGATTTTGAGACAATTTAACATCTGCTACCTCCATGAAGTTCAATCTTACATTTTGTATTATCGGAACTGCACTTATCCAGACAAGTGGGGAGTATTCCATCACATTTCAGACTTGTAGACAGGGACAAGCTTTGGGAAGACAAGAGCCTTGGCTGCAGAATTCCTAACCTTTGACATGTTTTAGTATTCACAAATGTGTTTTTATATTCAATTTCTGTAGAGCTTGCTAGACACTGTGCAACATTTCCTTTATTTGCATTGTTTTAAGTTACGTTATGACTACATTAAATTCTTCAATAAAGCTTTATGTCATGTTTGTGGCTATTCTGTCACAATTCTTTGCTTTGAAGCCTCTGTTGTTCTTCTTTAAGATTGTATCTCTGTACTGCATAATGGACTCTCCTGCATCTTTCATGTGTTTTTTTTTAAAAGCAATTAAATGGTGGATATTCACTTCTTATGATCTTTTGCTCCCATCTGTGCATCCAGGAATGAAATTTCAGGTACTGTTGTGTAAAATGTATAACTTTTTATAGGGAAAAAAAAATCAACCATTTCTGTACAATATTTTTTAAAAATCGACTAACATTTATAAATCTTTCCACAAAAATTAAGGGTTAAATATTGAGTATTTTTAAAAATTTAGCCTATTATTCCAATCAGCCTGTTCAGAGATGTTGTTACACACCTCTAAGCAGAATCAGAATACAGCAAGGAGATAGAGGACTTGTTGTCATGGTGCAATGATAATAATCTCTCTCAATGTCGGCAAAACATAGGAGCTTGAGTTGTTCCCTATAGAACTTTTGTACTTCCTCACTTTTTAAAAAAAAATTACTCACAGGATGGGGGCATTTGTGGCTTGGCCAGTATTTATTGCCCAGCCCTAATTGCCCTAAGGACAGTTAACAGTCAACCACATTGCAATAGTTCCGCAATCACATGTAGGCCAGACCAGGTAAGGACGGCTGATTTCCTTCCCAAAAGGGCATTAGTGAACCAGATTTTTCTGACAATTGACAATGGTTTCATGGTCATCATTAGATCCTTAATTCTGGATTCAAATTCCACCATCTGCTATGGCAGGATTTGAACCTGCATCCTCTGAACATTAGCCAAGTTTCTGGATTAACAGTCTCACGAAATATGGTATAGCTTTTCTTTTTTCCTAGCCCAAAGCCTTGTCCCAGTGCCTCTTACCAGTTTCTGAATAAAGTTTTGCACTTGGTATGTTGAGCTTGCCTTTTTGCTGATTCTATGGCTGCAGTTGTCTTTCACTGATGGTCAACTTGTTTCAGTTACTGATGGATTGTCTGAATCATCTTGAAGTGGTAATGTTCTGAAAGTTGTCCACCTCACTTGCTTGACTTGTTTTCTCTTCAAGGTCTTCTGGGGTTCTTCACGTGATTGGGGTCAGATCCACACGACTGAAACCATGTTATTTCCCCGGATGACGATTCCTGGTATCTAGTGATTGTTGCTCCTTTGCAAGTGTGTAGTACTGGGTAAGGATTTGTTGAGGTAGTTCTTCATCACCAATCCTCCTTTGTCTTAGACATATCTGGTAAGTAGTGGTCAAAGATACACCATGGTAAAGTATCCACAGAAGGGACACTGTTCTTAGATAACAGGAAAGTTTATTTAATGTTAAGAATAGACGTAACAAGTATTTGGTCAGGTAAAATGTCTGTAATCTTTGGCACTTAGTGCAGATATATCGGCTTCCCCTGAACCTACAGTAATGCTCCTAATCTCTGCACGCACACTGAAATCAATAAATTGGAGTCAATATAACTGGGAACATTAACCTCTTCAGAATCATTACCTTATACACACACTCTACAATACTCACTTATACCCATTATTTATATCATCAACTAATCCTCTTGCCTGGTTAAAAAAAATTCAAAAGGCAAAACCCAATGGGATGCAAAAAAATAGGAGGAACACTTGCTGGAAGCTAAAGGATATCAGGATTTGAAAGACCACAGAATCTCTCTCTTTGTGTGTGGTGTTCCAATGTTTGACTGATACTGGGAAACACAAAAATTGTACTGTATCCTCCATTAGTTTGGCCAGTCTTCAAGATATGCCTCAGATTCCTAGATTTGAACTAATTGAAATCAGTGCATTCAAGGAAGAGCATGGGGGAGGAAGAGGGAGAAGGTATGTTGATGGCATGAGATGAAGAGGCTCATGTGAAACATCAAATATCAGCATTGACTGTATGGATTAAATGGCCTGAAAGGATGTACTGTGTTGCACACAGAGCTACACCTGGAACTTTACAAATCTTGACTGTATCTCTACACAAGGCAGCAAAATGTACCAACCTAACATCTGATAAAATCTAGAAAATTTTGTCCATTAATCTTTGAACAGAATATTTGGAACTACTGGATGCTCCTCAATTTATGACTTAAGTGTTGACTCTGAAATGGAACTGAATATCTGCTACTATGTAACAATATCATGTACTGATATCCCTGAATTTACCTCAACACTTGAGACAAACGTTTACACTGCTATATGGGTATTAATAGTTTGCAAAATACTCATTTCAAGAGTCTGAAACAATACAGGGGAGTAACAGAATCTCTAGTTTACTAGTGTTTCTGAGTGTAACATTGAAATTGAACAGTTCATAAAAATGAATGTTCAATTTCTCGTATTGCTTTTGACTACAAGATGAATAGTGTCTTTATAAGAACCCTACTGTGTGGCCATTCATAGCAACTCTGCCATTCCAGGTAAAGCAGCAAGCTGGAACACTAACTAACAAAAAAAAAATCGTTGAAAAGAATTTAGCAATTCAGTGAAATAAAAACTTCTTCTTCAAATACCCTGGTCTTAAGTCCTGGCATTCAGTATTCTGTTTGAGTAAGCCCTTTATTCAAAGAGAGAGTGGAGGGGCGAGACTGACGGGAGAGGACTCGTACATTGGAACATCTGGTACCACTACAAGGAACACTGTTAGACCAATATGAGTGCCTGTACTGTTTCAAAAATCAATCCTCAACTGATTAAACTGTGAGCATCAAGATTGATTTATGCAGTTGTGCCAATGGAGTCTTCTCAGAAATAGACTTTTTTGAATTTGGTCAACACTCCTCCACCCAACACATACTAAAAGCAAAACAACTTAATTCCTCATTTCAGCACGTCTTTTATCTCAACTTGTATTGCAAGACCTAATTTGGTCGGGAGATAGGTAATCACACACTTTCTTGGAGTATCGTGAAGTGCACAAAGTGAAGGGTCCAAAATCCCAGGGGTGCAATTAAAATAGTATAGGTCAGAAAGAAGAGAATTGACAGTTTAGCTTTCCCATTGATAAACTGTTAGAGTTGAGGAAGGGAAGGGAAGAACAATGAAACAGAGAAGGAAGCATTGGAGACCTTCTGGAGAGACAAATGATTGAGTTATACCAAAGAGCAAAAATAAAAGATTGTATGGAAAAAGGCACAAACTCTGTGACTTTGTCCAGACTTTACCATCTAACCATGATTATGTGACCGTTAGTCTATCAGTTTCTTGAATAGTGGTCATTTCAGTCTTGACTAGAAGCCTTGTCTAAAAACATATTGTCCAATTAAAATATTACAGAATTGTGTAGAATAAATTCTACCAAGGAAGTGAATCCACACTGAAACTTCAATTCAGTAGTCACCTTTGTTTACAGTTTTATTGAAAATGCACCACCTTTTAAAGACCTGTAATCTCCTTGAACACTATGTGCCAGCATATATCCCATCTTCTCCATTTCACTTTCATGCTAGATTCTATTCTAGAAAACATTCTGAACATGCAGCTCCTCTAGCCTTTTTTCAAATCCCAACACAGTCAATTCTCTCTTACTCTCTACCTTAAAACTCTTCCTCTTGACTGTTCATCCCAAAACCTCCTCCATCTTATTTCATTTTCACCTCAGTAATGCTTAGAATCATTGAGTCATACAGCACGGAGACAGATTGTTTGATCCAACCAGTCCACGTCCAACATAATCCCAAACTAAACAGTCCCATCTGCGTGCTCTGGGCCCATAACTGTCCAATCTTTCCTATTTATGTACTTATCTAAGTATCTTTTAAATGGTGTAACTGTCCCTGCATCCACCACTTCCTCAGGAAGTTCATTCCACACACAAACCACCAAATGTAAAACATTTGCCTCTTGTGTCTTTTTTAAATCTCTCTCCTCTCACCTTAAAAATGTATCGCCTAGTCTTGAAATCCCCCACCCTAGGGCAAAGGTACCTTCTATTAACCTCATCCATACCCCCCATGATTTTATAAACCTCTACATAGGTCACCTCTCAACCTCCTACGCTCTAATTTCCTAGAACGACTTTTGAAAAGACACATTGCTTTTTCACAGCAGGAAAAGTACTTCAAACAAAAAAAAATGCAAAAGAATTGAACATCAAACATTCACAAATTACATGATTTCTCTCTTCCCCTTCTCTCCTGATGCAGTCAAATGCTTCAGTTGGGATCTGTTCAACAGCCACCTGTAATGTTGGTTTACACATGCCTGGTCTAGCCATGATTCAGAGGTGCCTGTGCTGGACTAGGTGGACAAAGTGTAAAATCACAACACCAGGTTATAGTCCAACAGGTTTACTTGGAAGCACTAGCTTTCAGAGTGCTGCTCCTTCATCCGATAGCTAGTGACACAGGATCATAGGACACAGAATTTATAGCACAAAGTCATAGTGTCATGCACCACAGTCCCATTAACCACCTGATCAAGGAGCAGCACTCCAAAAGCTAGTACGTTCAAATAAACCTGTTGGACTATAACCTGGTGTAGTGTGATTTTCTAGCCAGTAAGAAGGAGAAAGTGAGGACTGCAGATGAAGAAGGGCTTATGCCTGAAACGTCGATTCTCCTGCTCCTCGGATGCTGCCTGGCCTGCTGTGCTTTTCCACTAGCCAGTAAGCTCAAGAGACTTTCTTCCAAGAAAATGTCAGATCATACTCCTGTAAAGTGCCTTAAAAAGCTTTGCTCCATAAATGCAATTTGTTGCTTTACTACAAAAGAGGGGATGCACAGTGAAGCTTGCGTGTGATCATACTCTGAGTAATATTCACACAATATGCAACATAAATGTTTGCATGCTTGAAACATTATGCAAAGAATATCTGCTTCCTGACAATGCAGGTGGTTTCTTTCTTGGCCTTTTCTCACTTTCTTGCTTTGAATTGGGCACACAATCTCTTATCCAGTGAGTTCTCCACTGACAATATTGTATTTGGAAACCACTCATTAACAAAGCTAAAGAGGGAGACAACTTGCCAAGGCTCCTCCGACAGCACCTTTCAAACCCACTACCTCTCTCATCTAGAAGGACAAGGGCAGCAGGTGGTTGGGAATACCACCACCTACAAGATTCCCTCCAAGCCACACATGACCCTGACTTGGAAATATACTGTTGTTCCTTCATTGTCACTGGGTCAAAATCCTGGAACTCCCTAATAGTGCTGTGATTATCTACATCAAATATACATATAAGATGGTAGCTCACTAGCACTGTCAAGGCATAAGTGATAAGCAGTTCAGTCAAGGGAAAAATAAAATGAGTAAAATTGTTGGAATAAGAAACCGGTGTGATATATTGTATGTATTTTAAATGGAGGACCAGTATGCCCATGTATTAGTTTGTTAAAAAGTAATATTTGGAAATTATCTGTTCCCTCGGAGTCATGGAGCACAGGCAGCCATTTTCACAACCTGTGAAAGAGTTATAACAAAAAAAGGACTCAGGAGGATTCAATCCCTCATTAGTCAGTGTGCCTTAATTTTCATTCATTTTTTTGTTGTTTTGCCTCCTTGGTCTGTGTACAATTTTTGGACATTTAATTCCAGTTAAGTGTTAACATCATTAGGAACTTACAGGGACATTAAAGACCAAATGGAACTGGGGATCGGACAATAGTTGTAAATTAATTAAGGGTCAATCGGGTGAGAGGAACAAGTAAATCAGTGGGATTGAAGTAGTGTGATATGTAGGATGAAATTAAACTCGGACTAGAAACATATACGCCTGTACTGTGTCCAACTGGTGTTTAAAATTAAGAATGCTTTAAATTAAAGTCATCAATTGTCGGGAGGAAACATGCAATCCCTGATGGTCTTGATGAATGTTTTGTTCTTCATTACAAAAACTGCAGATCCCACCTCAATAGGTGGGGCAGATGTTTCAGTGCTGGAGTATCCCATTTTGACCGTGCAGCCTGTGGAGTCTGTCGGCTATGGTTAATTGGATGGTGAGCCTTTCACCTGCCATTAATTTTGACTGGCCATGTCTGGAAAATGTTGCGTGCATTGTAGAGCTGCACCAGTGGCCAAGTTCCTGAAACAGAATCTTTGTTTTTAAAGATTCACTCATGGGAGGTGGGTGTCACTGGCTAGGCAGCATTTATTGCCCATCCCTAATTGCCCAGAGGGCAGTTAGAGTCAACCACATTGCTGTGGGTTTGGAGTCACATGTAGGCCAGACTGGGTTCCTTTCCCCAAAAGAACACTAATGAACCAGATGGGTTTTTCGGACAATCACTTCATAGTCATCATTAGACTCTTTATTCCAGATTAAGAGAATCTGAATTCCACCATCTGCCGCGGTAGGGTTTGATTTCAGGATCCCAGACCATTGCATCGGCCTCTGGATTAATAGTCTAGCAGTAACACCACTTTGATTTTGTGGATGTATTTGGAATATTTTCCTGTCTCAGATCTATAGCACAGTATGATAAAAGTTTATAATAAAGTTAGCATTATATAGGAACTTGGATCCCAAAGTTGAGTGTAATGGGTGTTTGGTATTCAGACTTAGTAGGTGTCTTTCAACAAAGGTTGGGGAAGTCTTATGAAGAGTGAGCTAAAGAAATCTTTTCAAGAAAGCATGTGACTTAAATAAAAAAGACAGGCAAGCTACCGGGGGAGACCATTCCTGGGCTGTTTACTAAGTGGAACTTTTGGAACTGAAATAAGAGACAGATTTGCAGGGACCACAAGCAGGTGGAGTTCCAGTAGAAGGGCAGATTTTAGTTTGTAGACCATCAGAGCAGGAAAGGAGGCTTAGTTGTGTCAAAAATAGTCAGTCAAAGTTGGAGAAAGGTCAGTGAGTTAGCCTGTGTGTCTTGGAAAAAGACAGTAATGGGGAAAAAAAGAGATCACATCTGGTGAATGTGCTGACACTCACCCAAAAAGATCATCCTTATGACCTCATCAGTTGAGTGAAAACATTTGAAGATATTATTTATGCTTCACTGGGGTTTAGTGTCTGTCAGGGATATTGCTGAGTAAAAGATTGAATCTTCATTTTTCTGTTCATGATAAGGACCTTTCTAAAATTGTCATAGATATGCTTTTTTGGTGCAATAAACTTATGTTCTTTTGTTAAGAGTACATTGACAGCCTCATGTGAATATATTCAGTGTTTGAACAGCACAGTAAACAGATTACAAAAACTAAATTTAGGGGTTATCAGGCAGATTTCACTCTAGAAGCCATTGTGCACAAGATTACCATCAGATTGGATCATAACAGAGGAGACTTATTTTTGTGTGCTTAACACACACTCTACTCAGTCCTTTAAAATGTCTGCTCCACACTTCAGCTCCAACTTCTAACTTAGTTTATTTTTTTTTCCTGATTGAAATCAGGTCCGAAAACAATCAAGAATAAGTAAGCATTAATAACAAACAAAACAAAAAGGATTTTGATTTTATTTTATTGTTAGATGTACTCAAGTGCTAAAATACAAGAGTCCAGTGAAAAGGATATAATGTCGCTACATAAAGGTGCCATCTTAGGTGTAGAATCTTAAGTACAAGGTAGCAAGAAAGATTAGTATTATGGTTTAGTATTAACTTGCCTGATTTCAACAGAATACTGTTCTCCACAAATGATATTTCAGTCTGCAAATCTCTCATCCTATGACAGGATTGTTTTCATAATTTTTATATAATCTAAATTTAAAATTTCCCGCTCAAAAGAGTAGTGGACTGCCCTCAGTCTGTCTTCTACATATCTATAAATCTACCTTGGGTAGCCCTAACAGGAGTTATACTGTTTTGTGAAAGAAGCATACACTTATTCTTAAATGGAAAATGTCTCAGTTACCTAGCTGGTAATAACAGGAAGAAAAGCAAGTTGGAAGACACCGTAAAATCAAATATTTTAAAATGCAAATCTTAAACTAAATCTGGGTAGTGAATAGGCACAGCTGTGAAATAGTCAATCATTTCCCAGCATGGTTTCACTGAAAAGGAAGCAATAAGAAAAAAAATGAGTCGAGGATTTGTGAAGTCCTGTTTGTTTCATGTCAATTAAATTTTATGAGCAGTTTTATGGTGATATCGATACCCATTTGATTATCTTGGCTCAAACAGTTTAATGTTGGCTGGAGTAATGCCGATGATGAACTAATTGCTACTGTTAGGCCCTTGGACAGCACATTCTAAGCTTCCAGAATTGGAGAGTGCTCTGTGGGAGTCAGCCTCATAGATGCAGTTACAGTTCATAACCACTAAATAACCATTTGCTGAACTTTTTAAAAAAAAATGATTCTTGACTTTTCCCATGTGGAGAGACAGGGAGGAGGAAAAATCCTTTAATGGAAACAGTGCACCCGTTCATTTGTGCCTTTGGTTTCTATTTCTTTCCCCTGAAACGGAAAGGAAGTTTAAAAAAAGGGATATGGGTGAAGTCAGGTTGACGTTAAAAGGGGCATTGTCTTCTCTGCAAGCTCCCTGATAGTTCAGTGGAACGTTGCATCATGTAGGTTAGAAGATCAAGTGTTGTGGGTGTTACCATTGAATACAACATTGCTGTCAGTTCGGTTACTGCTGGGTTGCACTTACACAGGTTGCAGAAGCTTTGCTGTACCTTAAATTATCTTGAGACTGACTTGAAAAATACTCTGGGATTTACATATTAATCAAATCGAAACCCGCATCCGTATTCTAAATGATTAAAGACTTTACAGCAATCTCGGTTTGCTCAGTACAATGCATCAGTTGTATGACACTTTGATCTTTTACAATAAATACTGTGTCCTATGATCCTGCCCCACTGGCTACCTGATGAAGGAGCAGCGCTCTGAAAGCTTATACTTCCAAATAAATCTGTTGGACTCTCACTTGGTGTTGTGTGATTTTTAAACTTTGTTGTATCTCAGCAAACAACCTTTTGCACGTGAGCCCAGGAGAGGCACAGTAGTAGGCTCAGAGTTCTCCATCTTCATCATTTCAAACATTAACTTTTCACTTGGATTCATTGGATCAACGCTGGCTGACAGAGTCATAGAGCTGAAAATGTGTTGCTGGAAAAGCGCAGCAGGTCAGGCAGCATCCAAGGAGCAGGAGAATCGACATTTCGGGCATCAGCCCTTCTTCAGCCTCATGCCCGAAACGTCGATTCTCCTGCTCCTCAGCTGCTGCCTGACCTGCTGCGCTTTTCCAGCAAGACACTTTCAGGTCTGATCTCCAGCATCTGCAGTCCTCACTTTCTCCTAGAGTCATAGAGATGTACAGCACACTAATAGACCTCTTGGTCCAACTCGTCCATGCCGACCAGATATCCCAACCTAATCTAGTCCCATTTGCTAGGTTTGATGGACTGAATGGCCTACTTCTGCCCCTATTTATAGAGACAGAGATGCACAGCACAGAAACAGACATTCAGTCCAACTGGACCTGATATTAGAAATTAATGTTGCCCCATTAACCAGCACTTGGCCCATATCCTTCTAACCCCATCTTATTCATATACCCATTCGGATTCTTTTTAAATATTGTAATTGCCTCCACCAGTGCCTCTGGCAGCTCATTCCATACACATACCACCGTCTGCATGAAAAAGTTACCCTTCAGGTTCCTTTCAAATCTTTTCTGTCATTTTAAACCTATATGCCCTCTAGTTTTGGACTCCCCTACTCTGGGGAAAAGACCTCGGCTATTCATCTTATCCATAACCCTCATGATTTTATAAATCCCTATAAAGATCCCTTCTCCAATGCCTGTGTGTGGGGAACCAAATCCAATAGGAGCATTCGATCTCTGTGCCATTTGAGGTCAGTGAACAGACTGTAAGCTGGGGAACTGAACTGCAAACATTCTGGAAAATGAGTGGAACATTTCCAACCCTTCGCAATGCAGCATTCTTTACTATTGAATAAAATTCACCATGAGTGAGGGAATACTTGGAAATTGCTGCTCTTCTCCATTTCATTCAAACTCTTCTTTCCGGAGTACCACATGCTTTCACTGATGCTATTCTGAGATTACTGGAAGAGATCAAAGCTCAGATGTGAAGAAATATGCAGAGAGAGAGAGAGAGAGTGAGAGAGAGAGAGAGAGAGGTCTTGGATACTCCATGAGAGGGCTGTACTCAGAAATCTGTGCTGTATAAATTTAAAATAATGAGGGTTGCAGTATTGGAAAGAACATTCTTGTAGGATAAGGACAGACCGGGTATGCTAGAGACCAGGAAGAGGGGTAAGCAACTAAAAAAAAGGGAGCAACTACAAAAACTGTATGTACAGACACCCACAGCTCAGAGCTATGAAGGCAAAATATCTCAGTATCTGGGGTGGCACGGTGGCTCAGTGGTTAGCACTGCTGCCTCACAGCACCAGGGACCCAGGTTCAATTCCTGCCTCGGGCAACTGTCTGTGTGGGGTTTGTACGTCCTCCCCGTGTCTGCGTGGGGTTTGTACGTCCTCCCCGTGTCTGTGTGGCGTTTGTATGTTCTCCCCGTGTCTGTGTGGGGTTTGTACGTCCTCCCTGTGTCTGTGTGGAGTTTGTATGTCCTCCCCGTGTCTGTGTGGGGTTTCCTCCGGGTGTTCCGGTTTCCTCCCACAGTCCAAGGATATGCAGATTAGGTGAATTGGCCATGCTAAATTGCCCGTAGTGTTAGGTGTGGGGGGATGGGTCTGGGTGGGTTGCTCGTCAGAGGGTCGGTGTGGACTTGTTGGCCCAAAGGGCCTGTTTCCACACCGCGGAGAATCTAATTCTAGTGGTATGGTTTAGATAATGGATAGCAAAACACTATCCTGTCCACATCTGCTATCTGTATAGTCATTTGTGGTGGCAGTGTTGTTACTAAGTGCTAAAAGGAAAAGAATAAATTGCTTTTGATGTGATTTTCATGTTCCAAATTGCTTTATGGCCAACCAAATGAAGGATTATCACGCATTTAATGTAAAGTGAGCATTTTGCTTGGATGGCACAGAAGCTAACTTTTTGCCCTGAAATGGTTTTCATGGCTTCACTTAAACATGGACTAACACTTTCATCCCAGCTCCTGAACGTGGAGAGGAGAGGTAATAATGGTGTTTAAAGAGACAGTCTTTACCCTGAAGCAGGAACTGGCAGCATACCTCTAGATAATTGCTCCTTCAGTGATTGTACGAGGATTTGACATTTTCAGAACATATTTAGTGTAATTATTTTGGATTTTTTAAAAAATGGTGCATCAGACATTTCTTAATAAATCCTTATTTATTTTAAAAGGAAGCTTGGCTCAGTTGGCAACACTTATCTCTGGGACAGAAGACTGGAGTTAAAGCCATGGGCAGCACAGCGGCTCAGTGGTTAGCACTGCTGCCTCACAGCACCAGGGTCCCAGGTTCAATTCCAACCTCAGGTGACTGTCTGTATGGAGTTTGCACATTCTCCCTGTGTCTGCGGGGGTGTCCTCTGATTTCCTCCCACAGTCCAAAAATGTGCAGGTCAGGTGAATTGGCCATGGTGAATTGCCCACAGTGTTAGGTGCATTAGAGGGGAAATGGGTCTGAGTGGGTTACTCTTTGGAGGGTCAGCGTGGACTGGTTAGGCCGAAGGGCCTGTTTCCAAACTGTAGGGAATCTAATCATATTCCAGAACCGGAAGACTGGGTGAATACTGAGGCGATGTTGCATTATTGCAAGCTTTGATTTTTTTAAATTAAAAAGTATTAAACTAATACCTGCTGTTGTTTCAGTAGACATTGACAATCTTATTGCACTTCTGTTGGCCATTCTCGTCCTGTTTTCCCCTATATTTTCCTCTCATGTTAGCCTTGCCAACCACAATCATCTAATTGGTGCAAGATTTTGTCCAAACTCCCCACCACATTGGCCCACATAAATATTTTGGGAATTTCAAATTAATTCGCTGCATATAAAGCCCAGATATAAAAGTAGAGGCCACAAATATAAAGAGAATTTGGAACTTCAGGAGAAAACATCTTGATCCAGAGAATGGGATGATTGAGGCTAGGTATAAAAATACCTCAGGAGAAATGTCTCCAGTTTATAAAAGCGAAAGGAATATAAGGTTATACTGATGAGGTGAAGACTGGAGGCGGCTCACATGGAATGTAATCACCAAGGTGGAATGTTTGAGCTAATGGACTCTTTCTGTGCTGTACATTCACATGTTCAAGAGATGGCACAGGAGACTGTAAATAGGCAAGCCTTCTGAATGTTTTTCTGAATGGCAGGTACAGAAAATTGCTTGGAGTGACTCTACCACTGAAATAAAAATGACAAATTTTACTGTCCTATTACTGAATGATTCATGGAAGGACAGAACAGCTTCCTGGTGAAATCAAGTCACCAGAATTCTGTGCAGCTGGGAATTAAGTGGACTTGCTGAACATCTTGGTCATTTCTCATCAAATGCACGTTAAGAATGAAGGGCTGAGGAAGGTGCAGGATGTTTAACACTAGCCTTTGAGTCCTGGGTACATAGAGGTCTAGACAGTTGAGATGAGTCATTTCTGTCTAATGGTACTATGCTAAGCTGCAATCACTCATAAAAGGAGACATCTGGTGGAAGTCTAGGGCATGCACCAATTAAGAGAGGCAGGATGAAGGAGGATATGAAGATTGGCATTAAAAAGGGAGCAAATTCTTTCTTATTATCCTTTCCCTTCCAACTTGTCTGTTCTTACTTCTCATTGTGCATGCGGCTAATTTTTAATGACATGCAATGGGAAAGGCACAAACGAGCACTTCAGTGAGGCCATCTGGCCAGGGAATGAGAAAATATGCAACGTCAATGCTGTAGAAAGCGCGGTTATGGATGAAATATTCTAGTTACATGTTCCCACCATTGATGGTGAACACCTGAAAGAGAATGCTAATCATTGTTTTGAATTTTAAATGGGACATTCGTGATAAAATGTCTTCATTTGAAAGGAGTTTCTGGTGGCAACAGATTTCTCTTTAAAGAGTGCTCGCTGTTGGAACACCCTCACGCAACCAGACATTGGTTGTCATTCTACCAAGAGGTTTGGTGCATATCCAATGTCAAGGCTTCTTTGTGTTTTTGTCAGTAAAGTGTAACTTGGCGTCCCAATAGAAATGAAATTAGCCAGTTTAATACAATCAAATTCCTACCAGTGACCAGATTTATTCATTTTATACTGATTCAAATGTGCTCACTTTGAAGTCTCTCAATAATTAAAGCTCAGCTATCAATGATGTTTGTGAACTGAAATTGTGTTCACCTTGTGCTGAAAAATCTGAACTGACATTACATTGTCCATCTCTATTCTATGGCGAATTAGCTGATCTTCAGTTTGATACGCTTGCCTTTATTGGTCAGTTCATTTAGTAGAGGAGTTGGGATGTCATATTATCCTGTACAGCTGCATTGATTAGGCCACTTTTGTAATACTGCATTCAATTCTGGTCTCCCTGCTGTAGGAACAGTGTTGATAAACTTGAAAGGGTTCAGAAAAGATCTACAACATTGTAGCCAGGGCTAGATGGTTTGAGCAATAGGGAGAGGCTGAATAGACTGGGGCTATTTTCTCTGGAGAGTTGGTGGCTGATGGGTGATCTTAGAGGGTTATAAAATCATGAGGGGCATAGATAGGGTAAATAGCCAAGGTCTTTTTTCCCAGGGTAGGGATGTCCAAAACTAGAGAGGACATAGGATTAGGTGAAAGGGAAGGATTTAAAAAGGGATCTAAGGGGAAACTTTTTCATGTAGAGGGTGGTGCATGTATGGAACGAGCTACCAGAGGAAGTGGTGGAGGCTGGTACAATTACATTTAAAATGGAATCTGGTTGGGTACATGAATAGGAAGTGTTTAGAGGGATATGGGCCAAGTGCTGGAAAATGGGACAATATTAATTAAGAATATCAGGTTGGCACAGATGATTGGACTGAATAGTCTGTTTCCGTGCTATATATCTCACGGTCTCTACAAATAGGGGCAGAAATAAGCAATTCAGCCCATCAAACCTGCTCCTCCATTTAATAACAAATGGTGGATCTCACTGAGGCCTATTTTCCTGCCTGTCTGTATAACTTTGAACTTCCTTATCAAAAATCTAACTCAACCTTGAATATATTCAATAATCCAGCCTTCACTGTTCTCTGTTGAAGAGCATTCAATGACTAATAACCTGCACAAAAGAAATTCCTCTTTACTTCCATTGTAAATGTGAAACAGTGATCTTTAAGCTGTGTCCTATAGTTCCAGAATCCCCTACAGGAGGAAACATCATCTCAACAGCTACAAATCTCCCGAGATGTTGAAGTATGTGGAAGAGGCCAAGATTGATTTGACATGTCTAACTGAAGATTGTTGCAAATGTTTCAGCCTTATCTTTCATACTGCTGTGCTGGGATCCCCGGTCTCTGAGTAGGAGGATATTTGTGGACCCTCCACCTCCAGTAAGTTGTTTCATCACAGGGCATGGTAGGTCTACACAGCTTAGATCTGATCCTTTGGTTATGCCTTAATCTCTTGCTGTTTGACGTGTAGACCATCCAGTGTTGCACCTTCACCAGGCTGAGAGCTCACCTTTGGATATAGCTGCCTCCCCTGATTTTGAAAGGGGTAAAAATCATTACAATTGTTGGGGTGATTGAACTACTTAACAAATATTTATGTGGAATGACAGTCAGAAGAAGAAGTGGTGATTTCACGTGGCGAGGCCTAAATCATAGGAAGCAGACTAGCAAAATGTCAGATATCCAAAATCATGAGTGGGCAGAGAGCAAGCAGAGGTGTTAAAGGCGGTCATGTAGTCAGGAAATCACATTTTGTAACAGGCCTGGAGGATGACTAAACTTCAAAAAAAGGGTCCAGCAGTGAATCTAGTGAAATCCACAAACTGGCAAGCCGTGGATGCCATGTGATCAAAATTCAACAAGAAAACTGTGTCAGCAGTTTAAAAGTGGTTGAACGTTGTTCTAACTGTTAGTTTGAGTGACTGTACCCATTCACTTCATCCCCTTGGACATTATTAGCTCATGTGTTTCAATCAAAGGGCACCTCTCCACATTCAGTGATTTCTTCAAGACTCCTGCTACCTCACCATTAACTTCTTTGTGCTGCAGGATAGATACTAATCACTCCAAATAAAGGATGACCATCAAGTAGGTTTTTCACACTGAAGCCAGAGTCTATTCACAGGCACAGTCAATGAAAAAGGTGTTTGAGTGAACAACTGTTGAGTAGATTCATTGTTTTCTGATTTTCGGTGGTTTCGGTCTCAATATTGCATTTTAAGGCTCTTCGTTTTTTTTTGCTGATACTACGTTTTGCATCTGCAACTAGAATCACTGAGGCAAACCTTTACTCAAGACTGACCATTTTAATTTCACAAATTCTGCAGAAAATAAGTTTTTATTTGTTTGCTTTCTGATCATTTTGTAACTCCATTTGCTTAAGTATTGGAGGTCTATTTGCACTAATTCTGCAAATACATGTATCCTTCTGTTCCCTCCCTCATAGTCCAGCAAATTTTCATACAGCTTCTCTTAGTCAACCAATTTCGCTTTTCCCATCATGGCATTGACATTTTAGAAAGTGAGTAAAGTCACCCTCGTCCTACTGGACTATTGGCTACTCTCTCATTTAAGGTTGACAGTTGGTGATTTAACCTGTGGGTCACCACACCTCAGGAGAGATTGAGAATTCTTCTTCTCAATCAGTTTGGTCAGTTTAGGAACTGAACTCATTCTGTCGGTATCACTCTGTATGACAGACCAGACGTCCAGCTATCTGACCTAATCAACCCTCACAAGAAAGCAAGAAGTAGACATTAACAGAACCAAAATGTCAAACCATTTCCTGACAATCATCCTCTTCACAGGATGTGAATAACAATGCACTTCCTGCCCAATCCCCAGTTGCTCATCAAGCATCAAATCAAACACTCAGTATGGGATCAGAGGCCCACAGAGGTGAGGTAAAGCCAAGATTCCTTCTTTGAAGGATATTAATGAACAAGTTAGATTTTAAGCAATTTGGGAACTTTCATTTGATGCTAGGCCACATAATCTGATTCACTTTCAAACTCAAACCTTTAGGCTACATTCATTCTAGCTTGACAGTACTCCAATAGGTGCAAGAATTTCATATTTACGTAACAGAAAACCCTGGTTCAATTTAACTGACTCCATTCTTAAATCAGAAAAGTACATTGCATTGGTCCATATATATATCTGCAGGTGACTCCTTAACAAGTATTCTTAATAATCTAGCCTTCCATAGGCTGCTCCCCCAATAAAAAAAGTCATGTGATCAATTATCATTAGAAACGGACAGACAAAATCAGCTGAAGTTAGAGTTAATTCACTTTAAATAGAATTGATAAGGGGGTGAGGAAGCAGAACACAAAAAGGAGGAACATGAAAGAAACCTCAGTAAAGCTGCTCCTCAGAAATGTCGAATGGTCAATAAAAGATTTAGAGAGAGATCTTGTCACATTGTTACAAGCTTCTTTCAAATTTGCACAAGAGTTGCCACTTGAGGTGCAGAAGGGTGCTACAATAATTGGAATTTGCTATTATTGTATTGATATAAAATCTTTGGGAGGGCTCTTTTGATGAGGTGGTAGTTTCTGTATCTCTGAGCTAAAAGACTTGGGTTAAAAACCCACCTCTTCTGGAGTCTGTTGTAACCTGTCAAAGGGGGGGGCTGAATCTCCCTTTTCCACCTTTTGTATTGCTCTGTTCCTCTTTCAAATAATGCTCCTCAATAGTGTTTGTAAATTATGATGAAGGAGTCAACTTTGTGACAGATTTCTGAATTATGAAAGCTTTACTTATCCCTTAGAGCTTAGAAGTGTGAGAGTGTTCAATATGATAAGTGGGTAAGGTCCAGGGAAACTATCTCTGCTGGTAATGGAAATGAAGTTCAGGGCAGTATAATCTTCAGATTAGAGCTGGGTGTATCATAAGGGAATTCAAAGAAGCTGTTTCTTTCCCCTGCGTAGCTGGAGTTTTCTGCCAAAGGGCAATAATGCTGACAAGCAATTGGAGCTTCCAAGATTAAGGCTTTTGTGAGGAAAGCATATGAATTTTAGGTGAGTAAGTATAGCTATGGGACAGAACAGCTTCGATCCCATTGAATACAGGAGTACACTCGAGGGGCTGAATGGCCATTTCTCCTTTGAAGAGTGATGCTGGGTACCCAGATCTCTGAGCTTCTGTTAAACCATGCTGATTATTTTACCCATCACTTCCACCTGGTGGTGACATATGTAACAACACACTCTCAGCCACTTTTTCTGTGGTTTGCAGTTCACTCAATCTGGACTTGCCCATGGCTTGATGGTGAATTGAGGTACATTTGGAAAATAAAAATCAATAAGAAATAAGGTACACTTAAAGACAGCCCTTTCCTGCTGTAGCTTAGCTTAACAAATTGACGGAAGCATTGTACCTTTTGATCTGGTTTGAAAGAGGATATTAACACGTTTCCTGGATTATTCAGGCAATTATTTAAAAACTCATTGACAGGATGAGGGGAATCACTAGCTAGGCAGCATTTATTACTGATCCCTAACTGAGAGATAGTTAAGAGTCAACCACATTGCTGTGGGTCTGGAGTCACGGGATAGATCAGGTAAGGAAGGCAGTTTCCTTTCCTACAGGACATTAATTATCCAGATGGGTTTTTCCTGCCGATTATTTCACAGTCACCATTAGATACTTAATTCCAGATTTTTATTGAATTTATTCATAACATCTGATGTGGTGAGATTATAACCCAGTTCCCCTGAACCTCTGGATTAGCGTTCTAGCAATGATACCACATGGCCATCGTCTCCCCCTGGAATTCAGAAGCTCCACTTTCTAACTGGCAATGGGACTAAAATCTGAGTCATTACTCCAGGATAGTTCCACTGACTCAAGCCAATATGGCAGGAGCGAATGGATTGGGTTCTAGCAAACTCCAAAAGAGTCTCCAGGTCAGATTGAAATGGAATTGGTCTGATCAGGAATTACTAACTAAGGGAACATAACATTCAAAAAACAAGAGGTATATTATGTTTCCTTTCATGAAACCCTAATGAAGAGCCAATACTTAGGTGGAAGACCTTGACAGTTCAAACTACTTCTCAAAATTTTGGTCACCACAGACAATGTTTCTTATTAACCTCAAGCTGCACATTTGGAGGGCGACACGGTGGCTCAGTGGTTAGTACTGCTGCCTTACAGCATCAGGGACCCGGGGCTTAATTCCCAGCTCGAGAGACTGTCTGTGTGAAGTTTGCAGATTCTCCCTCTAGGTGGTCCAGTTTCTTCCCACAGTCCAAAGATGTGCAGGTCAGGTAAATTGGCCATAGTGTTAGGTGCATTAGTCAGGGATAAAAAGGGTAGGGGAATGGGTCTGAGTGGGTTATTCTTGAGAGGGATGGTGTGGACTTGTTGGGCTGAAGGGCCTGTTTCCATACTGTAGGGAATCTAATCTAATCTAAATACTCTGAGGATATGTTAGAATGTCTAAGTATAATGCTTAACTCTTAACCATGGTTTACTATTCACTGGAGATCTGAAAAGGGTAATTGCTATACGCAACAGTTCCTAGCATTTATATAGTAACTTTTCATGAAAGTTGAATATCCTAAAACACTTTATAATCAGTCAAGTACCTTTGAGGTTCAGTCACTGTTACAATGTGGGAAACAATGCAGTCAATCTGAAAAAAGCAAGCTTCCACAAGTAATATTGTCAGGGCAATGCAACAATCAGCTTATCTTTGTGATGTCAATTGAAGGATAAACATTGGCAAGGATACTGGAAGGAGCTAACCTACTGTTCTTCAGAGTGCCACCATTGGATTATTTACACAGTCATCAGACCTTGAAAAGCCTGATAGGATCTTGCTTGAATTTTAAAAATTCTTTAACATGATGTGGCCATCGCTGGTTGGGCCAGCATTTTATTGCCCATCTCTAATTGAGAAGATGTTAGTGAGCCATCTTTGTGAATTGCTGCCGATCATGTGGTGTATGAAGACCTACAGTGCTAGATGAAAGGGAATTCAAGAATTCTTCCTTTTTGTTTGAGGTATGATTCCAACCAGTAGAGGGACATCCATTCCCATTCCCATTGACTTCAGTTTTGCAGGTGCTTCTCAATGCCACAAATGTTGCCTAATGGAAAGGGCAGGCACCCACTCCTCCCCTTGGATTCAGCTCCTTTGTCCATGTTTGGAATAAGGCTACAGTGAGGTCAGGAGTTAAGTGGCAGAACCTAAAGTGAGTGTCAGTGAGCAGGTTATTACTGAGTAAGTGGTGTTTGATAGTGCTGTTGTCAAACTCTTCCATCGCTCAAATGATGATGGAGAATAGACTGTTGGGACAACAGTTGGCTAGGTTGGATTTGATCCATGTTTAGTGGACGGAATAGTTTCTGGCAAATGTCCACATTTTTGTCAGTTTTAGAACATAGAACACTTATAGCACAGTACATGCCTTTCGGCCCTCAATGTTGTGCCAACTTGTGAAACCAATCCGAAGTCCATCTGTCCCACACTATTTCGTTTTGATCCATATGTCTATCCAATGTCTATTTGAATGCCCTTAAAGTTGGCAAATCTACTACTGTTGCAGGCAGGGCATTCCACACCCCTACTACTCTGAGTAAACAAACTACCTCTGACATCTGTCCTCTAACTATCATACCTCAATTTAAATCTATGTCCCTTTGTGCTAGTCATACACTTGTAGCTGTATTGGCTGTGGGCATGGCTGGTTCCTTCATGGGAATGGTGCAAAGAAATTTCATTGTAAACAGGCAGGAGGAAGATTGTGTTGAATTGTGGATGAGACCTTGATTAGATGGGGGGGGTCAATGTCAATTTGCCAAAGCAAATTCTGTTCCATCAATTGGAATGATCGTTGTTTAAAGAAAATTGGGCAGGATCTTGACCGGTAAGGGACAAGCATGGAGTTGGGAACAACATTTAAATAAGTAGGTGCTACCTTCTTGTCCCTCCACCAGAATTAGTTTCTGGGCAGGAAAACCCAAGGATGATCTTCTTGGCCCCATGCCAATTGAGTGACACCTTAAGGACTGCTGCGATTAAAGCAGCTACAATTGAATGTGTCACCACACAGTGTGCCTGATCAGTCTAACCTGTGTGAGCAGCTTAATGTAAGGTTATACACTTTAGCAGGAAGAATAGAAGAGCTGAATATTCCTTAAATGAAGAAATACTGCACAAGGCTATAGCATTGAGGGATTTGGAAGTCCTTACCTTGAATCACAAAGTTCTGCCACCCAAATTAAATGGGCACTAGGGAAGGCAAATGTTCACTTTTATTTCAAAGGGAATGGAATTAAAGAAGGGAAGTCTTGCTTAAGTTATTCAAGGCACTTGTTAGACCATGCCCCAAATACCCCATGAACAGCTTTGTTCCTCTATCTAAAGATAGATATAGTGGCATTGAGGGCAGTCCACAGAAAGTTCATGCGGTTGATCTGGGTATGGAGGATTGTCTTATGAAGAGATGTTGAATAGGTTGGGCCTGTGCTCATTGGAATTTAGAAAAATGGGAGGAAGGTTTTTTGAAACCTACAAGATTTTTAGGCGATGTGTTTGAGTTTGTTTCCCATTGTGGGAGATTCGAGGACCAGAGGCAATAATCTCAGAATGAAAGGTCATCCATTTAGGACGTGAGGAGGAGGCCTTTTTCTTTGTGTCGTCAAACCTGCAGAATTCTTTACCATACAGAGCTGTCAAGGCTGAATCAATAAGCCATATTCAAGGCTTAGTTGGACAGATTATTGATGAGTAAATGGAATCAAGAGTTTAGGGGAAAAGGCAGGAAAACTGACGATTATCAGATCAGCCACAATCTTAATGAATGGTAGAGTCAACTCGATGGGCTGAATGGCCTAATCTTGCTTTTACATCTCATACGGTTTTGGGAGCTTTCTTGATCAAAGATATTCACTGCCTTATTTTAGTGATTAGCTATCAGACAGGGAGTGCTCAGTGGGAACCAGAGTCCTGCCCTTGCTTCTGGCACTACCCCCCAATGCCCCCAAACTCTAGTGACTAACAGGACAAAACATCCTCACATCACCCATATTGGTCCCAGCTCCTCTATGATTCTGGGACTCTAAGGGTGTTCTTCTACCAGCCATGGCCGCCTCCACAGTGTTGCTGAGCACAAGAGGTAATGGCCTCTGATTGACTGTAATTCTTGCCAGGTAGAACTCCTGGTCCTGGGGTCTTGATTCAAGGGAAAGAGCTGCAAGTGGCCTTGCCACTGCCTGATTAACCAAACCTTCCCTGGAAGATGTAGTTCGGGTCTTTCACTGTTCTCTAGCCAGCTGGTGAGAGTGCCCACTGACAGAATTGTCGTGCCAAATTTTGGGAAGATTGAAACTTTAAACTGTTCTATCATCACGAGGCTGAGCTTCAATGTGGAGAGATGTTACAGAGATGTTCTGTGTTTTCTGCCTGTTATCGCAGTCCTGCATCCCACCTTGTACCCTCGGCTGCTCCAGATTAGTAACAGTCTACTCTTTGTTCTCACCACCTCCTCTTTGCCTGCCATTAGTGGCAGGCCTTTGAAATGCTGCAACATTGCCACCTGAAAGCATAATAATCCATCGGAAGCAGTACAGAGAAGGTTTAATGGACTGATATCCAGAATGAGAGAGGATTGCCTTATGAGGAAAGGCTAGACTTGTATTCTCTGGAGTTTAGAAGAGTCAAAGGGGACTTCATTTGAAACATATGTTACTGATGTTAGGGGTAGGTTCTTCACTCAGCGAGTCGTAAGTTCATGGAATGCCCTGCCAGTAGCAGTGGTGGACTCTCCCTCTTTATGGGTATTTAAGCGGGCATTGGATAGGTATATGGAGGATAGTGGGTTAGTGTAGGTTAGGTGGGCTTTGATCGGCGCAACATCGAGGGCCGAAGGGCCTGTACTGCGCTGTATTCTTCTATGTTCTATGTTCTATGTTCTATATAAGACTCTGAGGGGACTTGATAAGCTCGATGTCGATAGGATATTCCCTCTTGTGGGAACAGCTTCTAGAACTAGGGGCCATAGTTTAAAAATAAGGGGGTGCCCATTTAAGACAGAGAAAATGAAAAGGTTTTCTCTCTAAGGTTTGTGAAACTTTGCAATTCCTTCCTCAAAAGGCAATGGATGCAAATTCTTTAAGCATTTTTTTAAGGCAAAGATAGATTCTTGATGACCAAGGGGATGAAAGATTATTGGGGATATTGGACTGTAGAGTTGAGGATAAAATCCGATGAGCCATGAATTTTATTGGATGGTAGAACAAGTTGAGAGGGCTGAGTGGCCTACAGGTGTCTCTTGTTTGTATGAAACTCACCTTCTGAACCTCTTTCCATGTGTTATCACCCCTCCCGCCAACACCCCAGCCTTCAATAAACTCATCACATCCCTTTGACATAGTTTTTGACCATCTTTCGAAGTGAGTATTGTCCTGGTTTTATTCAGTGGCTTCCTTGATAAAATAGATTATAAGTTAGTATCATAACCATAACACTACAATACTTCAATCTCCAACCAGAAGAGACTGCCTTTTAGTCTTCAAAATGATAATATTCTCGATATTGGGCAGAGATGAATTGAATACACTGAATATAAGCACATAGCTTCGTTCTTCAGTTTGTGATTTGTCAACTGTATTTGAGACAACAGTGTGATTGTAAATGAAACATATTCTCACAAATCTGTCTGAACTTTGACCACTGGAGCCATGAATGACATCTGTGAAGCTGCGCAAGACTGCTTCTTTTGTAGAAGTGGCGATGGGCTGATCTATGCCAGCACTGTTCAAAAAGGGCTGAAGAATGAGTCCTGTTGAAAGACGGAACAGCCGAGCACAAGCCTTGCTGCACGATCCCAAAATACATGCCATCAGGCACGTTCAATGGTGCAATTAATCAGTACATGCTGGGAAAAGGCTTGCATCACAGGCCTTGCATTCACTATAGATGGCTGCAGAGGGAACTGAAAGTATACATGAAGGAAATGGCTAGAGACAAGATATTGGAAACAGACTCAGTCGTGTCCATCTATAGAAATGAGGACAGAAATTAAAAGCGAAGAACAGCACATTGCAATCTGTATCTTGAAGACAATTTGCCAATCATGAGTTGTGAGGTGATTGTAAACAGCACAACATTGCATGAGGCTGTTTATGGCTTGTTGGCTGTTTTTAAGAATTGCCTTTTTGGGGACAGGATTCCAGAATTTCACTATCCTTTTTATATGGAAAAGTTATGTCCTGATTTCATTCCTTTATTCTAGATTCTCCCATGAATAGCTGCCTGCTGTATGAAAAATTAGATACTTCTATCATTGAAACACCTCAATCAGCCACCCATCAATCATCTAAACTTAAAAGGGCATGTTTATTCAACCCAGCTTTTTTATATAACTCTTTAGTCCATGATTGTTATTCCAGTCAGTCTGTCCTGTATGTTAGAACCATCATCCCCATCACTTAACTCATCATTTGACTTAGATTACTATGGTACCTGGGAATGATTGGAACTTTCAGTGCCAGTCATGATGAGATAATGTTTAACCTCTTGTGCTTGTGCATGGATGAAACCAACTTTATTTCATGCATTTGCGTGATGTGGGCATGGCTGGCAAAGTAAGCATTATTTGCCACTTCAAATTCGCTTGACATTCAACAGTGGTACCACCATTCAATCTCCCACTTTCAACATCCTGAGGGTTATCATTGAACTGAAGCTCAACTGGACTCACCACATAAACACAGTTGTTACAAGAGCAGGTCAGAGGCTAGGAATACTGCAGCACGTAACACATCTCCTGACTCCCCAAAGCCTGTCCACCATCTACACGTCAGGAGTGTGATGGAATATTCCCCATTTGCCTGGATGAGTACAGCCCCAACAACACGCAAGGCATGACACAATCCAGGCCAAAGCAGCCTAATTGATTGGCACCATGTCCACAAGCATCCATTCCCTCCACCATCAACGCTCATTAACAGCAGTGTGTATTATCTACAAATTGCACTGCAGAAATTCACTGAAGGTCCTCAAACAGCACCTCCCAAACGCACGACTACTTCCAACTAGACAGACAAGGGCAGCAGATACATGGGAGGATCACCACCTTCAAGTTCCCTTCCAAGCCACTCACCATCCTGACTTGGGAACATTGCCATTCCTTCACTGTCGCTAGACCAAAACCTGGTATTTCCTCCCCAATGGCATTGTGGGTCAACCCACAGCACGTGGACTGCAGTGGTTCAAGAAGGTAGCTCAACACCACCTTCTCAAGGGCAACCAGGGATAGACAATAAATACTGGCCAGTCAGCAATGCCCACATCCCACAAATAAATAAATAAATAAATATTGCTGTTGAGGAGATAATGGTATGTTGCCTTCAGTATATGTAGTGTAAGTACCACGTGGCATCCTAGGGTGGTGCAATGGTTCAGTGGTTAGCGCCGCTGCCTCATGGTGCCAGGGACCCAGGTTTGATTCCAGCCTCTGGTGGCTGTTTGTGTGGAGTTTGCACAATCCCCCCATGTCTGCATGGGTTTCCTCTGGCGTGCTCCGGTTTCCTCCCACAATCACAATCCAAAGATATGCATCTAAACTGCCCACAGTGTTCAGGGATGTGTAGGTTAGGTGCATTAGTTAAGGGTACATGTAGAGCAATAGGGAAATGGGTCTGGATGCGTTAATCTTTGGAGGGTCAGTGTGGACTTGTTGGGCCAAAATAGCCAGTTTCCATTCTGTCGGGATTTTAGTACTAACGAGCAAATTTGAGTGTTTGGATTCAGCAATATGATAAGGTTATTTTTCCATGTCAGGATGACTTATGATTTGAGGGAGAACTTACTGTTGCTTGTTCTAGGGGTAGAGTTCACTGGTTTGGAAAGTACTGTCTGAGGAGATTCGGTGAGTTGCTTCAAGGAATCTTGTGGATTGTATATATTGCTGCCAATGTTTGTTGGTGGTGGATAGTGTGCCAATCAAGCAGGGTGCTTCATCCTGATAGTGTCAAGCTTCTTGGGCGTTGGAACTGCACCTAACCAGGCAAGCAGAGATCATCCTATCATGCTTCTAACTTACAATTTTAGATATTGTATGCCATTGGGAGTCAGTCAATTTATTATGGACTGGGTCTCAGTGGTTCATATTACTTTGTGTAAGGTAGCATCCTAGTGAGTCTACATGGTATGCTATCTATTGGCTTGCATCCATCTTGCAGTGTAGAACAGAAAATTGCATTTAGTACCCTACTGTACTATTGCGAATTAAAAAGGTAATTGGATTCCATCTCTATCAACTTGATTTAAAAATAAACTGGATATTCCCCTGAAAACTCCTCACTGCATTTCAAAATAAGAACAGTTTAGAATATATTCACAAGCTGATAGTAAATTTCAAACATTACTGGTCATGAAGACATTGTTGAATGATGCTGATCCTTGGTGCTTGCCAAACTTCACTGGCTCCCAGGGCCTCAGTATGTTGAGTGTAATATCCTCAGCCTCTTTTGAAAATTGGCCATGTCTGTACTCCCCCTCACTTCCTTGCCCTTTCCTACGGTTGTTAATGCATCTTCAACTCCTCTACTGTTGGCTCATTCTTTATCTCTTCATTATACCTCAATGACAACTCTTTCAAATAACACTTTAAGCTCTCTCCTTAAAAAGTTTCTCTCTCCTCCTCACTTTCAAACACCTCTGAGAACTCATTTCTTTGGACTCTGCCTCTCCTTCACCTTTCTCCTGCCCATAGACTTACTTTCCATTCCCTCCTTGTCTGTGGAGAGCTCTAGTATATCTTGCTGGAATGAAGGACCCTATAGAAGTGCCATTTTTTTTTGCTATTCTCAATTGATTCCTCAATTAAGTATGGACTTTGCTGTTGGATTTTCCATAACCGTTACAAAATAGTGAAGGTTTCATTTTCTAGCCATTTCAAATCTGATCTATTGACACCAGATCATTGCCAATGATTGAGATAATCAGGTACTAATGACGTCTTTATCTCCACTGCTGATACACACTGATAGAAGTGATTCGTTCAGACTATTTCTTAGGTACATGCTGCTGAATTAATGATGTCAATCCAATCCTATCTATTATCGTCAAAAACACTCAAAGACAGAGATAAAGAAACTTAGTAATTTGCTATGAATCGCTGTTCTGTTGGCTGTCAAAGACATTATCCAGTTTTTTTTGGCTGAAGGTTATGTTTTGAGTTTGTTTGCACTTATGAAACAGTTAGTCTCAGGCTGGCCAACTGAATCAGTGATCTGAGTGTTTTGACTGGAAATGAGAAAGTCAGTTTGACTCTTTACGTGTTAAGCGATTGCAGTTTTGTTTCTTCTTTTACAGTGTGCCCTGTCACTGATACAAATAGCGTAGTGAGATGCATGAATAGGGCTGTTTAAACCTGGATTGGCAGCCAACAGCGTTGCTCAATAATAAACCAAAGCAAGATGCAAAGACAGAGTGTGCTCCATTTTGCGGGGCACTGTGTAATAATGAGAAGATAAACTGCCTGGCATAAAATGCTTGTCTGTCCTTGTCTGGAACAAGCTGTTTTTATCAATGAACAGTAATAACTTATGTCTCTATCTGTGGTTTTGGCTTGAAACCAAAATGCATTGGACACCAGCCAAAGCAAAAAAGAAACGGGCTTTTGGGAAGAGAGGGTAATCATTCAATGGACTTTATTCTTCCTACTCATGGATCCTTGCAAGAATTGGTCCATGGGTAATTCTAATACCTCACAACAATGACAATATGGGTGCTGCACATGACAGGGTGGATAGCATCGTGCTTTTTAATTTTTCCAGTGAAGGGCCCCCTGCCAATTTCTTAGTCCCCAGAGAAAGCTCTCACTTGGCCCCGCAGCCTGGCCCTCCTGCTACCCGCTAACAGACTTTTATACACAAAGTGGCAGCAACCTTAGGGGCTTGAGTGAAACAAAATGTCTCTACAAAGCCAGGAATGCCCTGGTTGTTACAAATCAGAGAATCACAGATGTGTCACTGCATGCAAGGAAGCCATTTGGTCCATGGTGCAACTGTGCCACTCTGCTACTGTGCGCTGTCGGAAACATGACCTTTCACAGGCTGTGATTCTTTGATGAGTAGGCTTAGGTTTTGCCACTTCCAAGACAGTGAATTTGCCTGTATTATTGTACAGGCCTTTAATATATTATTCCAAGGTGCACTTTTAAATGTGTATTAATTCATGTAATGCTGGTAAGATCAGCATCTATTTCCCATCGCTAAATGCTCTGAGAAGGTGGTGCCCTTCTTGAACCACTGTCACTTGCGTGGTGAATGCACAACCATAGTGCTGTTCAGTATAATGTTCTTGGATTATGAGGAAAGGAATATCTGATAATGTTTCTAAGTTTGGTTGACATGTGATTTGGTGGATAATTTGGAGATACTCTTCCTTCTGCAAAGCAAATAGTTGACATTAAACCAGCATCAAATATTGTAGTGCTGAACATGAAATCAAATTAAATTAATCCCTTCTGCCTGCCCATGGTCCATATCCCTTCATTCCTTGCATACTCATGTGCTTCTGTAAAAGTCCCTTAGACGCCCCTATCGTTTGTTTCCACCACTGCTCTTGGCAATGCATCCCAGGATGATTAGATTAGATTAGATTACTTACAGTGTGGAAACAGGCCCTTCGGCCCAACAAGTCCACACCGACCCGCCGAAGCGCAACCCACCCATTCCCCTACATTTACCCCTTTACCTAACACTACGGGCAATTTGGCATGGCCAATTCACCTGACCTGCACGTCTTTGGACTGTGGGAGGAAACCGGAGCACCCGGAGGAAACCCACGCAGACACGGGGAGAATGTGCAAACTCCACACAGTCAGTCGCCTGAGGTGGGAATTGAACCCGGGTCCCTGGCGCTGTGAGGCAGCAGTGCTAACCACTGTGCCACCGTGCCTCCAGGTACCTACCAGTCTGTAGAAAAAAAAAATTGCCCCTCACATCATCTTTGAACTTGCCCCCTCTCGACTTAGATGCATGCCTCCCGGTATTTGACACTTTAACTCTGGGTAAAAGATTCTGAACGTCAACCATAACTATGTATCTCATGATTTTATCAAGTGTCCCCTCAGCCTCCGCTGCTCCAGAGAAAACAATCTGAGTTTTTCCAGCCTCTCCTTATAGCTCATACCCAATAATCCAGGCAGCATCCCGGTAAACTACTTCCGCACCCTCTCCAAAACCTCCACATCCATCCTGTAATGTGGCGACCAGAATTGAATGCAATACTGTGACCGAACCAAAATCTTTTAAAGCTGCAACATGATGTCCTGAGTCTTGTGAAGACTGCTGATGCTGGAGATCAGAGTCGAAGAGTGTGGTGCTGGAAAAGTACAGCTGGTCAGGCAGCATCTGAGGAGCAGGAGAATCGACATTTTGGGCATAACCACTTCATCAGGAATGAAGGACTTATGCTAGAAATGTCGATTCTCCTGCTTCTCGGATGCTGCCTGACCGGTTGCGCTTTTCCAGCACCACACTCTTCAATCCTGACTTTTGTACTCAATTCCCCACGAATAAAGGCAAGCATGCCATAAGCCTTCCTTACCACCCTATTTACTTGTGTGATCACTTTTGGGGAGCTATGGCTTTGAACCCCAAGATCCCTCTGCACATAATACTGTTCAGGGTCCTGCCATTAACTGGACACATTCCCTTAATATTTGATCTCCCAAAGTGCAGTACCTCACACTTACATGGATTAAACTCCATCTGTCATTCCTCCAACCATACTGGCAATTGATCTATGTCCTGCTGTATGCTTTGACAACCTTCTCCATTATACATAATTCCATCAATCTTTTGTATTGTCTGTAAACTTACTAACACACATTTTCATCCAAGCCATTTATATAGAAGACAAACAGCAGAGGTCCATGTCTGAAACACCATTAGTCACAAATCTTCAGCCAGAAAAAACGCCCTTTCACCACTACTCTCTGCCTTCTATGAGCAAGCTAGGTCTGAATCCAAGTGGCCAAGTCACCGTGGATCCCATGCATCTTAACCTTATAGATGAGCCTATCATGAGGGACCTTGTTGAAAACCTTACTAAAATCCATATGGACAACATCCACTGCTCTACCCTCGTCGACCACCTCCTCAAATTCAATCAAGTTAGCATGACTTGATCTGCCCTGCACAAAGCCATACTGACTGTTCCTAACTAGACCATGCCTTTCCAAATGCATGTAAATGCTATCCCTAATAATTCCATTTTCCATGTGGGTAATTTTTCATGGCCAATCCACCTAACTTGCACATCTTTGGACTGTGGGAGGAAACTGGAGCACCAAAAGGAAACCCACGCAGACACGGGGAGAACGTGCAAACTCCACACAGAGAGTCGCCCGAGGCTGAAATCAAACCTGAGTTCCGAGTGCTGTGAGGCAGCAGTGTTCACCACTGAGCCACCATGATTTAGGTAGAAGAGGGCAGCATGAAATAAACTCCAGAATGGATCAGTAATTTGGGGTGAGCAGGCAATGATAAAAGAACATGGATGTGTCCATAGCTCCTGCATACACTATTTGTTTGCCCTTTACATTGTGTTGCCCTGCTTTGCTGTACACTCCAGTGTTTTTGTGCTGAACTGAACTTGCCTTGGGTCACTTCAAATCTCACCAGTGATCATCCGAAAGGGGTCAAAAGTTAGCATCTGAACATCTTTGCCACCTCCTTAGTTTGAGGAACAGCAAGATGGACTTCAATGTCCACGTTCAGTTAAATCAGCACAGTTGACAAACTGACCTTGGGACCATCATGTTTATATTATCTAGTGGCACATCACAACTTTCACCCAGACCAGTGTAAATCGTACCCATAGAAAATGTCAAATGCTGTCACAAACTTTTGCATTGGGAACTTCACCCCTGATACTTCAAGAGATGGCTATCTTAATGATACAAATACAGCCATCCTATCCCTGAGAGTCAAACAGAAAATGTGATGTAGAGTTAGCGTCACAACAGATAAATATTTGGGACCCTGATATTTCAGAAAGATATTTGTGAGTCAAGTTCCAAGACTTGTGAAGCTCAGAGATCTATTCTGCATATCCTTGTCATTTCTGCTAGTTTGTGACCTGCAATAACTTATTTAATAAGAACTGTTACCTGACTCTGGTAGATACGAACTTTTTCATTATACCTTTGTACACACTCCTTTTATGGCACAGAGGTAACTCTGGGCTAGTAGATCTTGATTCAAGTCCCAACTGCTCCTGGAACATCTAGTAATATCTCAATAATCCTGTTCTCTGAGTAAATCTCTCACAGGAACTGGCTATTCCATCTTTCTTCACAGACCCTTGCATGTGACCGCTGATGTAATTGTTTTGTCTTGGTATAGTTAACCATCCTATTTTCATATTTTTCTCATTGTCCTACATTCCACTCCAGGGATTGTGTACATAATCAAAGCTGACAGTTCATTGAGCGAGTATTGCATTGTAGGACATACCTTCTGCAGTGACCAAAAAAAACTGCAGATGCTGGAATCCAAAGTAGACAAGCAGAAGGTTTGAAGAACACAGCAAGCCAGGCAACATCAGGAAGTGGAGACGTCAATGTTTCAGGGGGACATGCTTTCTGTATGTTTGTTAACATTAACCAGCGATCATCTCTACCCAAATAAAAGCAAAATGCTATAGATTCTGGAAGTCTGAAACAAAAACAGGAAGTGCTGGAGAACCACAGCAGGTCTAGCAGAATCTGTGGAGAGAGAAACAGATTTAACATTGTGAATCCAGTAAGAAGATTTGATACTGAAGTTAAAACATTAACTCCATTTCGCCCTCAACAGATGCTGCCAGACCTGCTGAGTTTCTCCAGCACTTTCATGTTTGGTTCTCTCTACCATCCTGGTGAATGTTAATGAAGATCAGGGAATTCTCCAAAAGTGCTGGTAAATATTTCTTCCCTTAACAAAGCACATTGAAATGAAAGCTTGTTCATGTTTAGTGTCTGTGGGATCTTCTTGTTTCCGAAAACACTCCTATTTTGGTCTTTCAGCGACAGATTTCAAACAAATGCATTTTATAACGCTGTGAACCATGTCATGATAAAATGTTGTATAATGATAAATCTGTCTTTTTGGATATACATACAAGGAAAACCTGTTTATTAGATGATGGCCCCAAGCAGCAGAAACAGCCTTGGCAGATAATTTAGGCAGAAAGATGGGTTAAAATGAATTCTTGGCTGCTTGTTGGATCCTGAATTACCTCTGATGTTATTGTAGATGTAGGGCAGAGCCGAAGGCAAAGCGCACTGTGAGAGATGATTTTAGTTGGTCTATTCACAGAGAGAGAGAGAGAGAGAGAGGATAACTGGGAACTTAACAGCAAGGCACTCATAAAAAGCCTCTCTCACTATAAGCACAGAGCATGGCTGTGTTCTGAGCTAATTTTTCTCCTGGGCATTAGTGTGTTTGACATACACAGAGACAGAGGCTGTGATGGCCAAAACACTCCATTCTACACTGAGGTTAGGCTCTGCCTTAAAACAAATCATTTCATATGATTATATCTTTTCCCAGTGGAACACAGCTTTGAAGCCCCTTTGATATGAGACACTTGCAGATGCCAGCAATGTTGGCTTCCACTCCAGCCCAAGGAAAGGACTCACTATGACCGTATTATATTCTTCTGTGGTATCTACAGAGTAATGAACAAGCTTTCCCATCAGCCCACAGGTTTATGTTTGAAGGCTATGCAGCTGGGGGACAGTACTGCCTCTGATTAATCTCTGAGCAATTTAGATTAAAAATACTCCAGTGGCCCCAAGGGTCTGGTTTGAAATGGCCTCCACAAAGTAGAAAGTTCTCGTTTTTCAAAGCTGCTCCATACCCAGTTAACTGATTGCAGCTCAGATGGACGATTGCAAGTGTTCTGAGTGCCCCTGAGCCAGTTCAGCAAAGATTCCCAGCTTGTAGTCACTATCCAATAAGTCCCATTTGGAAAATGCAGGCTGGTAACTGTACAGTGGGGGGAATGTATGGCTAGTCTGCAGTATCTTCTCATCCTCGGGTGCTGCCTGACCTGCTGTGCTTTTCCAGCACCACTCTCAGTTAAACTCTGATTTCCAGCATCTGCAGTCCTCACTTTTGCCAAATATCTTCTCAAGTCAACATTTCAACTCCCCCTCCCACTCTGCCGAGGACATGGAGGTCCTGGGCCTCCTTCACCGCCGCTCCCTCACCACCCGATGCCTGGAGGAAGAACGCCTCATCTTCCGCCTCGGAACACTTCAACCCCAGGGCATCAATGTGGACTTCAACAGCTTCCTCATTTCCCCTTCCCCCACCTCATCCTAGTTTCAAACTTGCAGCTCAGTTACTGTCTCCTTGACTTGTCCGACCTGCCTATCTTCTTTTCCACCTATCCACTCCACCCTCTCCTCCTTGACCTATCACCTTCATCTCCTCCCCCACTCACCCATTGTACTCTATGCTACTCTCTCCCCACCCCCACCCTCCTCTAGCTTATCTCTCCATGCTTCAGGCTCACTGCCTTTATTCCTGATGAAGGGCTTTTGCCCGAAATGTTGATTTCGCTGCTCTTTGGATGCTGTCTGAACTGCTGTGCTCTTCCAGCACCACTAATCCAATATTTGATTTTCAGCATCTGCAGTCATTGTTTTTACCTTATTACTGAGGCAGATGACAACTCCTTGGTTGACATATGAAGGTTGACTGCATGGTTGGATACCCATCTGACGGAGGTGTTAACAGCCTGCAATTTTCCTTTTATTGTGAAAAGAAATTAGCATCTTCCAAAGAGAAGGGCAAAAGCTTGGAGGGATTTTGTTTAAATGATTTTGGATTGTCATCTTAGCCTAAGGTGTAGTTACATTTCAACTTTGAGCAACTGTGCAAAACAGGGAAATCAAATGGAAATAGACAACTCAACAGAGCATTCAGGTGGATCTGGATGAGCTCATACTTGCACTGGTTTGGATCCCAAAATGGACGCTGATACACCTGGCAGTTCCTTTTTTTTAATTGTAAGAGAAAGGCCAGAAGGCAGGGCACCATGGCCAAGGTTGCAAAGAGAAGGAGAGAAAAAGAGACAAATTAGGAATATGTAGGTGACCCCAGGCTGGGGTTTCCAATACTTGTGGATGACATCTGGAAGCAATGGAGGAGAAAGTGAGGACTGCAGATGCTGGAAGTCAGAGTCAAGAATGTGGTGCTGGAAAAGCACAGCAGGTCAGGCAGCATCCGAGGAGCAGGAGAATCAATGCTTTGATTCCTGATGAAGGGTTCTTGCCTGAAACATTGACCCTCTTGCTCCTTGGATGCTGCCTGACCTGCTGTGCTTTTCTAGCACCATATTTTTCACTCTGGAAGCAATACCCAGAGTACTCCAGCCAAAATGTCTCTGAATGCTAGCTCAGTTGAATATCTCGTGACAACAATTGAAAGATTTTAATGAGTTAAGGATATCAACGTGGGCCGAATGTGGGGAAATGGTGTTGAAGCTTCAGCAGAACGGGCTTGAGGAGGCATCTGCACTCCTCCTGATGCTGTGTTTTCGAATGTGAATACTCAGAAAATTTGAAGGGGGATTGATACAGATAAAACATTCAATTGAGGTTTGTCAAATTAAGATTAGATTAGCTTACTTACAGTGTGGAAACAGGCCCTTCGGCCCAACAAGTCCACACCACCCCCCCGAAGCGTAACCCACCCATGCCCATACATTTACCCCTTACCTAACACTACGGGCAATTTAGTATGGCCAATTCACCTGACCTACACATCTTTGTGACTGTGGGAGGAAACCGGAGCAAACCCACGCAGACACGGGGAGAATGTGCAAACTCCACACAGTCAGTCGCCTGAGGCGGGAATTGAACCCGGGTCTCTGGCACTGTGAGGCAGCAGTGCTAACCACTGTGCCACCGTGCCGCCCACAAAGTAGGAATGGAGACCTGAAAAGGGAAACAGTCAGAAGAAATAAAAATCGATTTGAGTTGGAATTAGAAATCATTAGGAAAGTCTATTGCGTGTTGGAGTATTGGGATGTTTGAGGGACAGAGCTGGGGCAAAGCTGGTGATGGTGGATTTCAATCTTTCCGAACCCAGCAGGGTTCATCCTCATGCAGCTTTTCCAACAATTCCCCCCTTGGCCTCTTTGAAGAGGATTTTGAACTAGATTTTTACAAAATCCCTATAGTGTGGAAGCAAGCCATTTGGCCCATCTGGTCCTTACCGACCCATTGAAGGGCATCATAGCCAGATCCACTCCGCTACCCTATCCCTGTAACCCTGTGTTTCCCAGGTCTAATCCACCTCACCTGCACATCCCTGGTCACGATGGGAAATTTAGCATGGCCTATCCACCCTAACCTGCACATCTTTCGGCTGTGGAAGGGGACGAGAGCATCCTAAGGAAACCCACACAGACACTGGGAGAATGTCCATACAGACAGTCGCCCAAGGGTGGAATGAAATCCTGGTCCCTGGCACTATGAGGCAGTAGTGTTAACCACTGAGTCACTGTGCTGCCCTCCACATAATGGGGTGGATTTTATGATTGGGTGAAGAGTAATCCCTGAATGGAAGAAGCAGCATTTACTCAGGAATAACCTGAAGCTAATTTGGAGATCTGCCAGGGTCACTCCACTCCTGACCTCACTTTGGCCTTGTCCAAACGGTGACAGAAGTGCTGATCTCCAGAGGTATGAGGAGGGGGACTGCCTTTGCAACCAAGGCAATGTTTGACTGAGGTTTCTTTTTTTTTAATTAATTCACAGGATGAGGGCACCACTGGCTAGGTCAGCATTTATTGCCCATCCCTAATTACCTGGAGAGCAGTTAAGAGTCAACTGCGTTGCTATGGGTTTGGAGTTGCATATAGGCCAGCCCAGGTAAGGATGGCAGATTATCTTCCCTAAAGGACATTAATAAACCAGATAGCTTTTTCCCTTGACAGTTGTTTCATGGTCATCATTAGATTCTGATTTCCAGATTATTATTGAATTCAAATTCCACTATTTGTGGATTTTGTACTCAGGTCCCCAGAACATTACTTTGGGCTTCTCTACATCGGGGAGACAGGACGCCAACTTGCGGAGCCTTTCACCAACAACCCTAGCACCCTATGGCCAACCATGTCAACTCCCCCTCCCTTTCTCCCAAGGAGAAGCAAGTCCTGGGCCTCCTCCCCCGCCAAATCCAAGCCACGCACCAACTGGCGGAAGAACGCCTCATCTTCTGCCTTGGGACCCTTCAACCATACGGCATCAACTAGTTTCCAAATCTCCCCTCACCCCACCTCATCTCAGATGCAACCCTCCAACTCAGCATGGCCCTCTTGACCTGTCCTACGAGTCCATTTTACTTTCCACCTATCTGCTCTACCCTCCCACCCATCCATCACAATTTCTCGCCCACCTGCATCTACCTTCTTGCCTACCCCCAAGCCCCACCTGAACCCTCCTATTTATCTCTCAGCCCCTTCCACCCCCCCCCTCCAACATTCCTGATGAAGGGCTTAGATCCGAAACGTCGACTCTCCTGCTGCCTGACCTGCTGTGCCTTTCCAGTACCACATCTTTCAACTCTAACTCTCCACCATGTGCACTCCTCACTTTCTTTTTCTGGATTGACTCCAAATAATCTATTAATCATTTCAGTCTCAGGACATCTCTGCAAGAGTTCAGTTATTAGATTAGATTAGATTACTTACAGTGTGGAAACAGGCCCTTTGGCCCAACAAGTCCACACCGCCCCGCCGAAGCGTAACCCACCCATACCCCTACATCTACATTTACCCCTTACCTAACACTATGGGCAATTTAGCATGGCCAATTCACCTGACCTGCACATCTTTGGACTGTGGGAGGAAACCGGAGCACCCGGAGGAAACCCACGCAGACACGGGGAGAACGTGCAAACTCCACACAGTCAGTCGCCTGAGGCGGGAATTGTACCCGGGTCTCTGGCGCTGTGAGGCAGCAGTGCTAACCACTGTGCCACCGTGCCGCCCACAGTTCCTCACAGGAGTGTCCTAGACTCAACCATCTTCAGCTGTTTCATCAATAACCTTTTCTCCACCATAAGGTGAGAAATGTGGATGTTTGCTGATGATTACACAATATTCAGTACCAACTGGGACACCTCAGAGCTGAAGCAGTCTATGTCCAAATGCAGGAAGATCTGGACACATCCTGTCCTGAGCTGATAAATGACCAGTAGTATTTGTGCCATGCATGCGCCAGACAATGACCATCACCAAGAAGAGAGCATCTAGCTGTTGCAGTGAATGGTCAATGACATTACCATTACTGAATCCCCCCAATACCAACGTCCTGGGGGTTACCATTGAGAAAATTGACACAGTGACCACAAGAGCAGCTAGAAGATGAGGAATTCTGTGGCAACTAACCTCATGTTTGCCCAGTGCCTCATCAAATCATTGAATTCCTACCATGTGGAAACAGGCCCTCCTGCCCAACAAGTCCACACTAACCCTCTGAAGAATATCCCACCAAAACCCATTCCCCATCATTCTACATTTACCCCTATCCTACACATTCCTGGACATTATGGGCAATTTAGCGTGGCCAATTCACCTGACCTGCACATCTTTGGACTGTGAGAGGAAACCGGAGCACCCAGAGGAAACCCACGCAGACACAGGGGAGAATGTGCAAACTCCACACAGACAGAGACCCGAGGCTGGAATCGAACCCTGATCCACCGTGCCACCCATCTTAGATTAGATTAGATTATTTACAGTGTGGAAACAGGCCCTTCGGCCCAACAAGTCCACACCGACCCTCCGAAGAGCAACCCACCCATACCCCTACATCTACCCCTTACCTAACACTACGGACAATTTAGCATGGCCAATTCACCTGACCTGCACATCTTTGGACTGTGGGAGGAAACCGGAGCACCCGGAGGAAACCCACGCAGACACGGGGAGAATGTGCAAACTCCACACAGTCAGTCACCTGAGGCGGGAATTGAACCCAGGTCCCTGGCACTGTGAGGCAGCAGTGCTAACCACTGTGCCACCGTGCCAATGACCTGCCTTTTCCCCATATCCCTGCACACCATTTCTATTCAAATAATCATCCAGTGCCCCTCTCAAATAGAGCTGTGTCCACCACAATTCCAGAAGTACATTCTATTCCCTAAACACTCAGTCTGTGGAAACATCACCTTTTCTTCTTCTGCACGTCACTTTTTAAATCAATACCCTCTCATTTCTTTCCTTTTATAGGTGAGAACAGTATCTGTTCAGTTCAGTCTGCTCATGGTTTTGTCAACCTCCGTTTCCTCTGTTCTCAGCTTTCTCTTCTCCAAGGAGGACAGTCCCAACTTTTTCAAACTACCGTCCTGACTGAAGTGTCTCATTCCTTGTACTATCCTTGTAAATTGCTCCTTCAAAGTGTTCACATTTCTCCTGTAATGTGTACTCCAGATGAGCTCTAAAAGGTGTCTTGCACAAGTTAAACATTTCCTCTTTGCTCCTGTAACCTATGCCCCGATCAATAAAGTTGAGAAAACTCTGCACTTTTGTGAACTGCTTTCCCCACCTGTTCTGCCGCCTTCAATGATCTGTACACCTATACCCAAAGGTTGTCTTGCACATTCTCCCTGTGTCTGTGTGGGTTTCCTCCTATAGCCCAAAGATGTGCAGGTTAGGTGGATTGACAGTGTTCAATTGCCCATGGTATCCAGGGATGTGCAGGCTAGGTGGATTGACAGTGTTCAATTGCCCATGGTATCCAGGGATGTGCAGGTTAGGTGGATTGACAGTGTTCAATTGCCCATGGTACCCAGGGATGTGCAGGCTAGTTGGATTAGTCATGGTTAGTGCCAGGTTACAGGGATAGGAGAGGTGGGGGAAGGGATGGCTCTGGGTGAGATGCTCTTTGGAGGGTCAGTGTAGAGTTGATGGGCCAAATGGCCTGCTTCCACACAGTAGGGATTCTCTAATTCTATGAACACTACCTTCTCAAGATCAACAGGAGTTAGCCAACAAATGCTGGCCCAGCCAGCGATGCACAAATCCCATGAAACAAATCTCAATTTTATTTCTTTCTGGGTATTGAAAGGCACAGCAGCTTTGACACTTATTTGCACAGTGCGGTATCTTAAAGGGAATAGTTTATAGGGTATTTTCACAATTACTTTATGGATGTACTTGAGGGAATGCTGCTGAAGAGTCCCTGTGTTTCAGGAGCACGTATCAGGAAATACAGTGTAGGGATCAGCGTCCCTGATTTCTGTGTTTGATATCGTGCAATGGCCTGAATGAATATCAGATGAGATTCATGCTAGAATGCTCCCTGATCCAGTTTTCAAAGCTGGTCCCCATTTTAAGAATAGAGAGGGAGTGAAAATTGGAAATAAGAGAATTGTCGTTGAGACATGACCTTTCATTTTTGCACACGTCATTGACACAGCAATGTCAAGGGGCTGAAATCCACCAGAAGACATTCCCCCAACATTATTACCTGAGACTTTGCAGCTCAACACTGCCACCTGCTGCTAACCAGCAACCAACTGATGTAGCAGCTCAATGTCAGAAAACATACTAACCTATTCAGAGGCATTTACGTAAAGCTTACCAATTTTCTTCATTGCCTGGCCCCTCGTTTGTAGACTCACAGAATCATGCAGTACTTAACAGGCCCTTTGGCCCATCGAGTCTGTTTAGCCAAAAATATACCACTGTCGAGAGCGTGGTGCCGGAAGAGCACAGTTGGTCAGGCAGCTTCCGAGGAGCAGGAGAATCGACGTTTCGAGCATAAGCTCTTCATCAGGAATGAGGCTTGTGGGCCAACGGGGCTGAGAGATAAATGGGAGGGGGTGGGGCTGGGAAGGGAAAGGTAGCTGAGAATGCAATATGTGGATGAAGGTGGGGGGTGGTGATGGTGATAAGATGGAGCAGATAGGTGGGATGGACAGGTAGGACAGTTCAAGAGGACAGTGCGGAGTTGGAAGGTTGGATCTGAGATAAGGTGGGGGGAAGGGAAATGGGGAAACTGGTGAAATCCACATTGATCCAGTTTGGTTAGAGGGTCCCAAGGTGGAAGATGAGGTGTTCTTCCTCCAGCCATTGGGTGGGTTAGGGTTTGGCGATGGAGGAGGTCCAGGACCTGCATGTCCTTGGCAGAGTGGGAGGGTGAATTAAAATGTTACCGCAAGCTACACTAGTCCCACTGGCTGCACCAGGCCCATGGCCTTGAATGTAATAACAGTTCAAGGGATCATCCAAGTACTTTTTAAAGATTGTGAGGTTTCCCTCTCAACTACTCTCCCAGGCAATGCATTCTAGACCTCACCACCCCTTGGCTGAACAAGGCTTTCCTCAAATTCTCCTTAAACACCTGCCTTTCACTTGAAACTTATGCCCCCAACTAAGGGAACAGCTGCTTTCTCTTTACCCTGTCCATGTTCCTCATCAGGTCCCCCCTGTCAGGTCCCCCCCCCTCAAGCTTTTCTGTTCCAAAGAAAACAACCTGAGATTATCCAAACTCTCTTCAGCACCGAAAATAGCTCCATCCCAGGCAACATCCTGGTGAACCTCTTCTGAACCCTCTCCACTGCAATCACATCCTTCCTATAGTGCAGTGACCAGAACTGTTCCAGGCAGAATGTTGATTCAACTGTGGAATCTTGTTCGGAGTTTACTGCAAGTCTGACATTATTATAGTGTCAATAGTGTTTCTGGTTCAGCATATTGCTCGAGGCAACTTCATCACATGATCCTGCCTCCATTCACCCCTCCCCCACAAGATTGTGACTGATTGCTTGACCCACAGCAATCTTCATAGCGCACTACCTTGCCTAGCCAATCAAAAAGCAGATGGAATCCTTGTTATCCAATTGGATAATGCTTGATTGTCAGTACATTGTTCAGTATATATACGAACAAAAGTTTTCAGAGGAGGTTTTGTTTCAAAACCATAATTCTGCTATTGCTGCAATGATTTTCGCTGCTTGCTGACATGCTGCTTCCTGGAACCTATAAAATAGAAACAGGAGAAAGCTATTCAGCCCCATAAGCCTGTTCTGTAATTCAATAAGATCATAGCTGATCTGCCCTTGGCCACTTATAGCCCTCTTATTTCAAAATGCTATCTAGCTCTTCTTTCAATACTTTGTGATCTAACCTTCAAAGGTCTTTCAAACATTCTTTACCTCTGAGAGAGAAAATTTAATCACATCTCAGTATTAATTGAGAGTCTCCTAATTCTGTAAATGTATCTCCTAGTTTAAGACTCCTTGAAGGAACATCTTTTTAGATTAGATTAGATTAGATTCTCTACAGTGTGGAAACAGGCCCTTCAGCCCAACCAGTCCACACCAACCCTCCGAAAGAATAACTCACCCACACCCATTTCCTTCTGACTAATGCACCTAACACTATGGGCAATTTAACATGGCCAATTCACCTGACCTGCACATCTTTGGACTGTGGGAGGAAACCAGAGCACCCGGAGGAAACCCACGCAGACACTGGGAGAACGTGCAAACTCCACACACAGTCGCTCGAGGCTGGAATCAAACCTGGAACCCTCATCCTGTGAAGCAGCAGGGCTAACCACTGAGCCACCATGCCGCCCCCAATATCTACTCTGCCAAACTTATATATTTCAATCAAATCATCCCTCATTTTTCTAAACTCTAATAAATGAAGCCTAACCTGTTTAGCTGTTTTTGATAAGTCAACCACTTCATCTGAGGAGTCATCCTTGTTGAATCTCCTGTGAACTGCCTCTAATGACAACATATCCTTTATTAAATACGTAATTGTACACAATACTCCAGGTGTGGCTTCACCAAAACCCTTTATGGTTATAACATGATTTCACTATCTTTAAACTCCAACTCTTTAGAAATAAATTTCAACTTTCCCTTTCATTTACTTGTTGCATCTGTATTGTAGTGTTTTGTGTTTCATGCACAAGAATGACACGATCCCCCTGCATTGCCCTTTTTTTTTGGAGTCTCACTCCATTTAATAAATAGCCTGCATTTTGATTCTTCCTTTCAAAATGCATGACCTCACACTTGCTGTTATTGAACTCCATCTGTCAGGTTTTTGCCCATTCACTCAATCTGTCTGTACCTCCATGCAGCTTTCTTGTCTCCTCATCACAAGATACCTATTTTTGAATTGCCAACAAATCTGGGCAATTACACTTTGCTCCCTCCTCCAAGTCATTTACATAGATATTAAATGATTGACATCCTGGGACTGATCCTTGTGGTACGTCATTAGTTAAGTCTTTCCAACCTGAAAATGACTCATTAATCCCAACTCTGTCTTCTCTGTGTGTTAATAATTAATCACTCCATGCTAATACAATGCCCCCAATACTATGAGCTCCTGTCTTGTGCAGTAACTTTTTTTATATTGCCTTCCAGAAATCCTAGCGCACTCCAATTACTGGTTCCCCTTTAACAACTCTACTTGTTACATCCTCAAAGAACTCAAGCAAATTTGTCAAATTACGATTTCCCTTTCACAAAATCATTTGACTCTGTTTGATTGTGTCAATGCCTGTCATTTGTTCATTGTTTAATATGTCCCTTTCTTACGAGTCTCATCTTGAGGTAGGGTCAACTTTGTGATGAGAGGTTTGCTCAACCCGCTCTCTCTGCCCTTAAAACTGCATTGCCCCAGACTATGTTCAAGTATATAAAGTCCCCCATTGACTACATCATAAGGCTGGTGCCACTCTGTAGTGTTCTTGCAGATTTGTTTCTTTAAGTGCTGGATTTCACTCAGCAGTGTAGTTGCACTTTTCTTGTTCTCTAGCACTAGCCAAACCAGCTCTCAACTCCACGCTCCATAAATAAATAATGCAAAGAAATGCGCATAAGCCACTTGTGGACTAGATCCACTCCCATGTTGGGTATTTCTGTTGGAAAGTCCATTGTCGCTATTTCCATTCTCTTCCTCATTAAAATTACAGTTAGGTGCCAATGGCATCACCAGGACCTGATACTAGGTTGAAAGGAATGGCACTGATTTGGTGCTTACTGTGTTTGTGGTTAGTGCAATGGAGCAAGTTAGGAATCTCAGCACATTAGACTCATTGCAGGTAAGAAGTCTGGTTAATTTTAACAGACAACCACCCAGTTTCCATGGGCAAAAATTAAAATCCCTGCCATCCATCCCCCACCCCTTGACTCGAACATATCACCTTGGATAATCATCCTTTTGGTGCTGTGTCGGTGGAGCTGAGTGGATACAGGGGAATCCAGAACAACGGGTATAATTAGAGCTAAGCTCTAAAGACATGACCTTACAAATTCATTCTTGCTGGACAGGATTATGGTGAAAAAGAATGCTCTCTCTGAAAAAGCTAAGGGTTAATTGGAATTTTCTAAATAAGACTGACAGGTTTTCCTTTTAAAAAAAAGTGTTAAAGGATATGAGTGAAGTTGAGTAAATGAAGTTAAGGTACAGAATATTCCATGGTCTGATTGAATGGTAGAATTTGAGGGGCTGAATGGCCAGCACCTAGTATTTTGTTTCTGAGGCCTATTAGAAGATGATGAGTAGTCACGTGATCAAAGTATTGACCTTTGACCCTGAATTTCTGGCCATTTCAAGGGGTGACGAGCCAAAAATGTACCAAATGTAAAATGCTTTATTTTCTTTCACCGTACAGACAGCAAAAACCAGTATAACAAAAATATATCAAATAATTTCCACATGCTTAACAAAATAAACATCTACATGAAAAAATACTTAACTTAATATCATTATCAAGAGACTAATTTCTCAGAATATGTCAGGCCCAGAGGGGTCTTAATGTTGCCATGGATACCAGGGGACCAGCTGCAGATTCCCATTGTTCTCTGTGAAACTCTGTAAAAATGGAGACAGGTTATATAGTAGCTACATTAGTCGGTGTGGTACAGATACAATGCAGTAACTCTGATGTACTTTGGGCATTGTTTAACCGCTCTGTGCTCCGATCTTGCCTGTGGCCAGTTCCATGGGTGTAGATTTCCCTTCAGTAACACATCCGGTCATTATTCCTCACTTCCCCCAGCCCAGTGTCAGGCTTTGGAAATAGGAGAGGGAATGTGATGCCTCAGTGCTTTCTCCAAGCTCCTTACCGAACATCAACACACACTCGTTTATCCGAGCAAGATAGTCAGTCGGAGTTGGGTTTCCCCTTGAGCTTTGTCTGCAGGGAACTGAGCAACAATTACAACTCCCTCCCCAACCTACCACAGCCCATCAAGAGGAGTAAAGATTGCTTTGGGTGACCCACACCCTGCAGCATATTTATTACTGGAGTCACTAGGGAGAAATTCTTCACTCTTTACAATGGCGGTTGAGGACAACAGTGAAGGAACTTTCCTGAAATTTATTCTGATTTATTTTCATTCATAACTAATTTCTTTCTTTGTGGGAAAGATTTTGAATTTACTTCGATAATTACAGGATGTTCATCAAGCAGCCAGACAATTCACGGAACAGAAGTTCTGACCTACCTGACAGAGTGTCACATCCTGAAAGCCTGATAGCACATGACTCTCGCTTTTCATTATCAAGTCAGCTGAATGTGCCAGACACTCTGATGGAGGGCTCTGTGACTTATCCTGACAGTAGCCCAGGTCCTGAGGGTAGCCCTGGTAGGTTCCCTCAGTGTCGCTGCCCTCCGAGGGGCTCTCCTCACTCAGCCTCAGCAGCTCGGTGAGGTGCGCGATGTAGCGGATGGTGAGGCGGAGGGTCTCCAGCTTGGTCAGACTCTGGCTCGCGGGGACCACCGAAGGGGGTAGGTAGGTCCTCAGGTTGTGCAGGGCTTTGGCCAGGCCCCTCATCCTCAGCTTCTCCCTCTCGCTGGCGCTTTGCCTCTCTTTGCCGGGATAATGTAAACGGACCTTCCTCACCGGTTGACCCTTCTCCCCCTCCTCCCCCTCAGGTGCTGGCAGGCTGTTCATTTTACACGGTTTGCTGCGGGCAGCTTGGGTGGACGTGCGAGGGAGAGACCGAGGGGAAATTCGACAAGAGTCAACAGAAGAGGTTGGCGAGTGACTATGAGATGTAGAATCCGTGAGGGAATTGGGCTCTGAGCTGCTGTAGCTCCATTCTGTTGGTCCATTACTCCCTGAAGCAAGAGAATTGTGCTCTGTCTGTGCCCCATATTTTGAAGATGTTACATAGTCTTGGTGCAGAAGCTTTGGTAGACTCCCGTCCATGATGTGCCAACCAGTCGAATATTCTTTCTGCTTGCCTTCCCTCCGTTGTGTGACTTTAACGCTATGACAGAACTGCTCACCGGCGTTGGAGGTAGCAGCTATGATGGTGCTGGTACAAGAGCAGCTGTTTCTATTTGCACTCCCACTCCGAAGTGTTTTTGTCTTGACACTTTCTTTCCCCTGGCCCGGTCGAGCGGCACAAACACGGAATGCCACACGAGCCACGAGCAAGCCCTCCCTCGGAAAGTGGTCGTGCTTTGCTTTCAATTCCAGTTGGGGAGGTGGAACCTTGCGACGAAAAGCGATTGCTCTACCTTGCTATCGGAGTCCTGTTGTGGATCAGCATTACAGACTGGTTGCTTAATATGCTCTGATGTACTGTGCAGCTCAAATGAAGTGCCATCTGCCACACACGGCAAGTGGGGAAGAAGCAATGTTACAGAGAGAGAGAGAGAGAGGGAGAGAGAGAGAGAGAGAGAGAGAGAGAGAGAGAGAGAAAGAGAGAGAGCAAGACAGAGAGAGATGGTGCAGCAAATTTCTCTGAATCAGCGAGTTTAGCTTAAAATGTATGGCAAACTGCTGGATGCTGTGTGAACAATGTCAATTTGGTACACTTGTTCTTTTGTTGTGTGCGGCTCGATGAGAGCCGGCAAGTAGCCATAGGGTTGTGTGCTGATTCAGCCAGCATGCAGTGATGCAGCCAGGAACGGATTCACTGTGAGTCAGATGATGCACCGTCTGCTGCCACTTGGAACAGCTGCAGATCTATTTCCCCTCTTCCCTATCCCTGTACCTGCGCTTTGTTCATCAATGAAACAAGCAACCCTGGGTATTTGTCACAATCTTTAACCATTTCCTGCTCTGCATGGAGCAGAATGTTTTTGTCCAACACAGACCACCATCCTTTCCCCACTCACTAGTGGGGATTCACTGGCTTTACACATGCAACTGTAAAAATCAACCCAATTCAGGTTTAAAGTGAGTCCCAATGTCTATCGGGGTGCTTCAGTACACTCAGTGGAAGGAGGGTTCAAATTAAGTGGCTCTGTGATGATGGTGGTGTGTGTGTATGAGAGAGAGAGAGAGAGTGTGTGCGTGTCTCGTAATGGCCTTTATAATCAATCACTCATTGATGATTGGTAAACATCTTCGGCTACTTTTAATATTAAACATAGTAAAACAAAAACTCGCATTATTAAAATCATCTGAAGGTATCTTAGACATGCTTCTTCTGGATTAGTGGTGCTGGAAGAGCACAGCAGTTCAGGCAGCATCCGAGGAGCAGCGAAATCGACGTTTCGGGCAAAAGCCCTTCATCAGGAATAAAGGCAGAGAACCTGAAGGGTAGAGAGATAAGTGAGAGGAGGGTGGGGGTGGGGAGAAAGTAGCATAGAGTACAATAGGTGAGTGAGGGAGGGATGAAGGTGATAGGTCAGGGAGGAGGGTGGAGTGTATAGGTGGAAAAGAAGATAGGCAGGTAGGACAAGTCATGGGGACAGTGCTGAGCTGGAAGTTTGGAATTAGGGTGAGGTGGAGGAAGGGGAAATGAGGAAACTGTTGAAGTCCACATTGATGCCCTGGGGTTGAAGTGTTCCGAGGCGGAAGATGAGGCGTTCTTCCTCCAGGCGTCTGGTGATGAGGGAGCGGCGGTGAAGGAGGCCCAGGACCTCCATGTCCTCGGCAGATTGGGAGGGGGAGTTGAAATGTTGGGCCACAGGGCGGTGTGGTTGATTGGTGCGGGTGTCCCAGAGATATTACCTAAAGCACTCTGCTAGGAGGCGTCCAGTCTCCCCAATGTAGAGGTGACCGCATCGGGAGCAACGGATACAATAAATGATATTGGTGGATGTGCAGGTAAAACTTTGATGGATGTGGAAGGCTCCTTTAGGGCCTTGGATGGAGGTGAGGGAGGACATTTCCGCCACCTCCAAACAGACCCCATTATCAGGGATATATTTCCCTCCCCACCCCTTTCCGCCTTCCGCAAAGACCATTCCTTCCGTAACTACCCACCCTCCCATCCTGGCACCTTCCCCTGCCACCGCAGGAATTGCAAAGCCTGCGCCCACACCTCCTCCCTCACCTCTATCCAAGGCCCTAAAGGAGCCTTCCACATCCATCAAAGTTTTACCTGCACATCCACTAATATCATTTATTGTATCCGTTGCTGCCGATGCGGTCTCCTCTACATTGGGAAGACTGGACGCTTTCTCGCAGAGCGCTTTAGGGAACATCTCTGGGACACCCGCACCAATCAACCACAGTTACAGGAATTGCTGGGATAATTGTTTTCTTTGCCAGGAGCTCTTGTTCATTAATCGCTCTTCCTCACATCCTTTTCTCCTCTTCATAGGAGACATAAGTTATTGTTATATTAACAGCAAAGTCTCTTAATTATTCGTCAAAGTTACAGCTTATAATAACTGGTGATTAAAAATAAACTTCAGGTATTTAGCTTTCCTAGGTATTTTACTGGAGAGAAAGACACACCATCTCCCCTTTGGGATGTTCAGTGGCTTCTGCCAGTATTGTTCACACTTAGCAAGATGTGGCACGGTGGCTCAGTGGTTAGCACTGCTGCCTCATGTTCAATTCCAGCCTCAGGCGACTGTCTGTGTGGAGTTTGCACATTCTCCCCAGGGTTTCCTCCCACAGTTCAAAGATGTGCAGGTCAGGTGAATTGGCCATGCTAAATTGCCCATAGTGATAGGTGCCTTAGGCAGAGGGAAATGGGGGTCTGGGTGGGTTACTCTTCAGAGGGTCAGTGTGGACTTATTGGGCCGAAGGGCCTGTTTCTACACTGCAGAGAACCGAAATCTAATCTAAACCAATTGTATAGTCCAGGCTTTGTCATTCCCACTTAGTCACAACTCCACAAACCAATCAGTTACTTGTTGTCAGCTGAACCTTACTTTTTAGATAGACCCTGGTTGTTGGCACATCTCAAACAATTTCCCCTACTGGTCGAACAAAGCAGCAGTGTAAACATGACTTATAATGACAAGGTCTTTTCCTTGGGTGGGAGAGTCCAGAACTAGGGGGCATAGGTTTAAGGTGAGAGGGGAAAGATATAAAAGAGACCTAAGGGGCAACATTTTCACACAGTGTGTGGTGCTTATATGGAATGAGCTGCCAGATGAAGTGGTGGAGATTGGTACAATTACAACATTTAAAAGGCATCTGGGTGGGTATGTGAATAGGAAGGGTTCAGAGGGATATGGGCCAAGTGCTGGCAAATGGGACTAGATTAGGTTAGAATATCTGGTTGGCATCGATTAGTTGGACTGAAGGATCTGTTTCCGTGTTGTACAACTCTATGATTCTATGGGTCTGTGACTTCAGATGTCTGCAGCCACTGGATGAGGTACCTTGAACCTTTCAACCTCTCTTGCTATTTCCCCTCGCAAAACAAAAACCTTCTCAAAACCCACCTCTTTGGTTATTTGACCAATTGCCTCTGTCTAACTGCATTTGTGAGATGCTTTTTTTTATAATGTGGGTTTTGTTGCTCTCGGACGATTGGGATGTCCACATCATAATAGGCTATCCACTTTCAGAATATGCCCAAGGAATTGTGACAGATATTGAGCTAGATTTAAACACCCCATGGTGACAATGCTGAGTGACTACAACTTGATCCAGTGTGATGTAGCTCTGACTTTGTGACAGCCCGGGGGAGGGGGATTGGGAACAATGAGGTTCTGCTTGACATGAGAGGAATTTGTGTCACAAGGCACTTCCCACCGCACCTGGATTGGAAAGCTTCACTCGACATGTCCTTCACACCTCTGACCCCAGAAACTATAACTGTGCTCTTAAGAGGTGTTGAGGTGTAAGCGTGGGAATCACAGCCCCTTGGGATTATCTGGGACTTGGAAAGCTGAGTGATGATGGAATCAAGGAACTAAAAGTCCAGAGGATGAGAAATAACATTAGCTTTTTTTCTCTCTCATTTCTACATGATATGGATTCATCTCAGAAGTATAGAATTGACAGGGCTGAGAGAAAATCAACTGGAGGTGCTGAGCAAGAGAGAAATATTAAGTACAAACAGTGTTGGAGAAACTTAGTAAGTTTAGCGTCCTCTGTGGAGAACAAACAGCATTAACATTTCGAGTTTGATGTGACTTCTTCAGAATAATGGGTCATATCGGACGCAAAACCTTAATTTTGTTTCTCTCCACAGATGTTGCCAGGTTGTTGCATTACACTAGAATTCTCCCTTCTTATTTCTAGCAACAATAATATTTTGCTTTTGGAAAATATGAGGTAATGTAATGAGTTGGAAAGGGACTGAAATCAGTTTCAAAGTATAGGATGCTCACTGGAAGCAAATGAGGGAGATGGAGGGGTGAATGGTCTGGGGGAAGGAGTCCTGAGGTGGAGGAGATTGGGGAAAGGACTGGTTTCTCAAGGAAAGGGGCAGCATGGTGGCTCAGCTGTTAGCACTGCTGCCTCACAGCTCCAGGAACCCGGGTTCGATTCCAGCCTCGGGTGACTGTCTGTGTGGAATTTGCAATTTCTCCCTGTGTCTGTGTGGGTTTGCTCTGGTTTCCTCCCATAGTCCACAGGTGTGCAGGTTGGGTGGATTGGCCCTGCTAATTTGCTCCACAGTGTCCAGGGATATGCAGGCTGAGTGGATTGGCCATCAGAAATGCAGGGTCTCACAATTAGAGTGGGGTGGGGTGGTGAGGGGATTAATACTGTTCAGAGGGGCACAGTGTGAACTTGATGGGCTGAATGGCCTCCTTCCACATTGTAGGGATTCTATGAAACAAGGACCAACCTGCCGGGAAATGAAAAGGAATAGGGTATCAAGAAGAAAAAGTGAATAAGGAGTAAACCTAGTATTGGAAAAGATTATGCACTACCACTTGCTGATACATGACTGAGAATGTGACCAGGCTTGGGGTGACTCTGGAATGTAATTGGATTTTTTTTTTGTAAGAGAAGCAGCAGAGGATTCTGTTTGGAGATTGTGAGTGGAGAAAATCTCCACAGCGTCAGTGTTGCTCACTGAACTGAGCAATGCTGACCATCTGCCCTGTGTGTTTGCACTCCACACCATTAACCATCTCCTTAAAACTGGCAGATGAGGCACTTCAACCCGTCTGACTGAACAAAATATCTTTGCTACTTCAATGCTCCGGGAAGTAACCTCAGCTGCCATCTTTTCTATCCACAAAGACTTTTCACCTCCAAACAGATTTTTCCACCATTACCGTGCACTTGTCCAGCAAACTAGAGTCGGGCTTTCAAAAGACCCCACGTGTGCAGACTTGTTGGAAGCTGGTATCCATTGTCCTATAGTGGTAGAGGAAAATCCCAGAGGTGACTCTGAAGCATTTACATTAAAAGTAGGCCATTCAGCCCCTTAAGCGTGCTACCATTCATTGAGATTATAAATGATCAAAGTTTGGGAGAAGATTTGTAGCTCGGGTGCTCGTTGTTGTGGTTCTGTTCGCCGAGCTGGGAATTTGTCTTGCAAACGTTTCGTCCCCTGTCTAGGTGACATCCTCAGTGCTTGGGAGCCTCCTGTGAAGCGCTTCTGTGCTGTTTCTTCCGGCATTTATAGTGGCCTGTCTCTGCCGCTTCCGGTTGTCAGTTTGAGCTGTCCGCTGTAGTGGCCGGTATATTGGGTCCAGGTCGATGTGTTTGTTGATAGAGTTTGTGGAAGAGTGCCATGCCTCTAGGAATAAATGATCTTAACTCCATCGACCCTTCTTAATGACTTTTAATTTGTTATGCCCTTGTCCAGCAAAATTCTGTTGATCTTAGATTTAACATTTTTGATTAAACTAGTATCAACGGTTTTGTGAGAGGAAGTCCTACATTTCTACCAATCTTTGAGTGAAGGAGTGATTGCTGAGTTGCCTGGTTCTGATTTTAACATCAATAGGATCTCTGATGAAGAAACATGAGCATGTTCTCTCTGCTTGAGCCGCTGTGATCTCCAGCATTCGGGTCATTCTGCTATAACACGTGTTGAGTTAACATGAACAAAAAAAAAGAGAACAAAGAACAAAGAAAATTTACAGCCCAGGAACAGGCCCTTCTGCCCTCTAAGTCTGAGCTGATCCAAATCCACTGTCTAAACCTATCGCCCAATTCCTAAGCATCTGTATCCCTCTGTCACGATATGAATTCATGATAGCACGATTGACGAATTGGGGACACTGTTTCTAAAGCATGAAGATTTAAAGCATGTATTAGTTATGACGTGATTGCAGTGTCATTGGTTTAAGTGGTGCTGCTATTATACAATTTTCTTATAACACAGGAGTGCACAAGAATGGAACGATAGCGTTATAACTGACTGGTTTTTGTTCTGAGTCCTGATTTTAACATGATGCCTAAGCCTCCCCCTTGAGTGCAATGGTAGTGTCTCTGCCCCTGAAACAGCAGCTTAGGGTTGAAGTCCTAACTCACTACAGAAGGTGTGTTGTAATTGAAGGGAATAGATGATTATAAATCTGTAGACCCTTGCCAGTATGCCTCTGGCAGGCAGGAAGAGTGGGAGAGTTTCCTGATCAGGCTGAATCATGAAATGGTGTGCATCCCAATGTCCTTCGCACGTTAAATCACTCTCTGAGCTGGTTCTCGTCCTTGTTTCGAGGGGCAACTCTACACTCCCCTCATAGTGATCAAAGTTTCTCTCCATCTCCTTGAACTCCCATTCAACGTCTAGTTTAATGGGATCACAGCAGTACCAATTGCTGTGAGAAGGGTTCCAAATCCCTCAAGGCTAAAGTGTAACACTTCAATGGCGTACCAAAATAAAATTGGAGACAGAAATGAAGAAAATGGAATCATTCAATATTAAACATAAATCCCGTGTATTTCCATCTGTGCCTGACTATCTAATAATAATCCCTTATGGATAGTTCCCATGTACATGAATATCAATGAGGTTAGAATTGAGACCTCAACAGTGATGCCTTCTGTAGCTGAATTGCCTGCTTGCAATTTGATTCACCTAAGTGAGACACTAAGTGAGACGTGCAAAAGTCAGCCGATGGTTTTAGCCTGAATAAAGATGCAACCCTTTAAATGGTCCATATTCCAGCTGTATTTCCTGAACAATAAAGCACTTGCACAAAGTAAACAAGTAGCCAAGAGGGAGATGCCCTGCTGCTCACCGAGGTGGAGTGTGCTGCCTTGTGGAGTGTGCCGGGGCCAAGTGGCTGATTGAACACAGCAGGATCACAGCCTTCAGATCAAGCTGTCAACTCCAGGCCGGCAGGAGAGGCCTCACACCTGGGGCCTGAGGACTGCATAGTAAACAGGGCCCACCCTGAGGGAGCCCCCTCACATTCTCACATTCTCCTTTTGAAATCCAACAAATGGACTGAACTGGAATCTAATTAAGTCCTTTTCCTAGAGAATCTCAGCAGTTACAGGGTTTGTAAAACATGACATAACTTGTTCTGGGCAGGGGGCAGGCTTCAGTGTTTGAGGGTGAGGTTGGTCCAAATCAGAAGTAAGACTTAGATCTGGGGAAAATGGCAGATCAGGAAACAGTGCCTTCTATTTTTGTTCTGACAAAGTGAGTGGAAAAACATCTCCGTGTCTCTAACTCAGGCTAATGATTCACCACTGCCTAATTGACATATACCTGCGAAACTATTTCAGAAACCCCAACCTCTCTCCCCGACCTACATCCCAACAGTTGTTCTAAACCCTTCTCTGTTTGGATAAAAAATGATCTCTCAGCTCCCCTGGCTCACAAGCCTCATTCCTGATGAAGAGCCTTTGCCCGAAATGTCAATTCTCCTCCTGCTCGGATCCTGCCTGACCTGCTGTGCTTTTCCAGCACCACACTCTTGTCCAGGTTTCCTAAACAGAACTGGTCCCATTTGCCTGTGTTTGGTCCACATCCACCTAAACCTTTCCTATCCATCTATATGTCGGAATATCCTTTAAATGTGTAATTGTACTCACCCTCCTCCACTTTCTCTTGATCCATAGACACACCACCTCCTGTGTGAAACAGTTGCCCCTCAGGTCACTTTAAACTCTTTCCCCTCTCAATATACTCCTAACCTACCTTTGCCTCTTAACCACATTTTCTTCTTTAACATGATCCTGAGAAACAGCCTCTGGGTGAAGCTTTTAGTCACCTGACCCAGTATCTCCTCACATAGCTGAGTAATGTTTTATTTCATAATGCTCCTACAAATTGCTTTGTGAAGTTTCAGCGTGTTAAAGGTTCTATACAAATGCACAATTGTTGCTGATTCTGCCTTAATGGTTAGTCTCCTATCATCACATTTAGCTCTGTAGGCCATAACGGGCACCAAATGCTATTTATCTGCTATCCCGATATTCATCAGCCTTCCCAATCCAGCTACATCTCAACTTTAACATTTTCACCTATGTGTTCAAATCCTTCCATGGATTGTGCCCTCCTACCTTCGCTAATCTCCTCAAACTGCACAATCCTGCAAAATGTCTGTACCCTTCCTCTCAGCTCGGCATGGTGGTCTCTCTGCTTGGTGTGGCAGTCTCTCGGCTTGGTGCTGTGTTCTGTCAGCCCGGCATGGTGGTCTCTCGGCCCAGTGTTGTGGTCTCTCGGCCCAGTGTTGTGGTCTCTCGGCTCGGTGTTGTGGTCTCTTGGCCTGATATGGCAGTCTTTCGGTCTGGTATGGCGGTCTCTCAGCTTGGTGTGGTGGTCTCTCAGCTCAGTTTGAGGGTCTCTCAGCCTGGTATGGTGGCCTCTTGGCTCAGTATGGTGGTCTCTCGGCGCAGCGTGGTGGTCTCTCGACCTGGTATGATGGTCTCTCGGCCTGGCGTGGTTGTCTCTTGACTCGGTGTGGTGGTCTCTCAGCCCGGGTGTGGCAGTCTCTTGGCTGAGCGTAATGGTCTCTCAGCGGTATATGGTGGTCTCTTAGCCCAGCGTGGTCTCAGCATAGAATTCTGGTCTCCCAGCGATTCCTCAAAGTGTGGTCCCACTGTGGCTAAGCACTTAAGAAAGACTGGAATGTTTGACCTTTCAGCTTTATTTCGTTATTTTCTACTTAAAACTAAGTCCACAATGTGTAACTTTTAACCTTATTTTGTATGTTTGACACTACAATATAATTATTGCAATGTTTAACTTTTAATTTTGTTCTTTCTGTCTACCTTGTTCTTAAGATTCTGTACCAAGGTATTTGTACCTAAGATGGCATCTTATGTGGGGACATTATACCCTTTTCATTGGACTCCTGTATTGTTGTACTTGAACACATGTTTAAATTTTTTTTAAAAAGCTGTGTAAATCTCTGAATTTAATCCTTTGGCAGGTTGATTCTACCCTGATCACTGGATTTCCCTTCCTAAAAGTCTCTGCCTCTCTCGCTTTCTTTTAAATTGCTCCTTGAAACCTATCTCTTGATCAAGCATTTGATTATCTCCTGAGGTGGCTCAGCGTTGTTTGATAATATTTTTGTGTCTTGATACTTATTATCACATTGAAGGCACTTACTATAGCAATACAAGGTGATGTTGTTGAGCGTAAGCTAGTGATGACCAGTATTATTGCTTCACTTTCTCCACCTCTGGAGAATGTCAAAGCTTATAGTCAAAGTGCTGCACTAGACTGAAGCTGCTCTCCGAAAAGTTAAATATTTTTGGAGTCCACAAAACACAAATATTTAAGGGCAGGGGTTCAGCTCAGTTTCACACCTCAACATCCCCCTCCCAGTCAAAGCTGCCCTGTGACACAGCACGATTCTGGCTGTCATCCTGTTTGTACAAGTGCCAGTAACACTGTGGAGGTGTTACAAACTGAAACATTGATCAAACCCCCGACACCTTAAGCACTTCTGAGATGTCCAGTGGTCATGACATGCATTATGTTACTCCAAGTCTTCTTTAATCCTGTTCTGGAGAAAGTTTGATACCTCCTGTATACTTCCTGGATTAGTCAGGCATCAGAGTTCTGTGGTGTGAAAGACTCCATCTCACTGAAGACAAAAACACCAAAACTCAGCTCAAGGAAGGAAATCTATTAGCCTCTGTCGAGAACTGGACAGGCTAGATGCAGGACAGATGTTCCCGATGATGGGTGTGTCCAGAACTAGGGGTCACAGTCTGAGGATTAAGGGTAGACCATTTAGGACAGAGATGAGGAGCCATTTCTTCCCTCAGAGTGGTGAGCCTGTGGAATTCATTACCACAGAAAGTAGTTGATGCCAGAACATTGAATGCATTCAAGAGGCGGCTAGATATAGCACTTAGGGTGGATGGGATTAAAGGTTAGGGGGAGAAAGCAGGATTAGGCTATTGGTTGGATGATCAGCCATGATGGCGGAGAAGGCTCAAAGGGCCAAATGGCCTCCTCCTGCTCCTATCTTCTATGTTTCTATTGCCTGCACGTTTCCTCCATGATAGTGAGCATTTGTGACCCAGGAGATTCTATGAATCTAACAGTTTCACTTTTACCAGTCAGAAATTGCTGGTAAAAAAGCTGAGCTTGTCCCTGAACATGAAACGTTAACTCTTTTCTCTCCCCAGAAGGTGCCTGACCTACTGAGTCTGACAGCTTCGGTCGGAGAGAAAACAGAGTTAACGTTTCAGGTTCAGGAAGTACTCTCCAGTCCTGCTGAGTTTTTTCTAGCAACGTCTGATTTTATTTCTGATTTCCAGCATCTGCAGTTCTTTGGATTTTTTTTTGTTCAATTTTACCAGCACTGGCTGTTCAGTTGCTGCCTGAACTGCTGTGCTCTTCCAGCACCACTAATCCAGAATCTGGTTTCCAGCATCTGCAGTCATTGTTTTTACCCAGTATAGAAAGAGGCCCTTTGGCCCATCATGTCTATACCATTTCATTCATCCCATTTTCAGATTTTCAGATGTTTATGCACTGAATCCAAAGTCTCAAACTGCCGTGGTGGGATATCAGCTCAGGTTCTCAAGATTATCAGACTGGTATCAGTAACACTGTCAGAGAGGCAGTTTATACACAATGAATTGAATGGCTTCTCCCTGTGCTGTACAACTCTATGAAATTACTGACCGGTCCTTAAGAATCCAAATTGAAGCAAGGGTTACGGTAAAACAACACGAGATATTCTGACTTTCCATTAACTGGCTAAATAAGGATTTGATCATGTCATTGACAATCCACTCAATTGTTAGAAGTTCTGTGCAATTTTCAAAGAACTTCTATCACTTTCTGTTTCTAATTTGGTTGTGTTTGCATCACTGACTAATATCCATTTCGCACCAACTGTTATATTGGTGGCACTGGTTAAACCAGGTATAGCCTTGCTGAGGATGTAGGTTATGGAACATTGATTCCTCAAAGCTAGAAGTTTGAAACTGAGTAAGTGTTTGCAAGTAGCGAGTCAAGCTGGATTTCACCCTTGCCAGGAGCATTGTGTCCAATCCTTGGCAGCACATGTTAAGAAGGAATAAAAAGTCTGAAGGGATAAGGCGGGAAAGCATTAAAAAAAGTTCCAAACGTGAGGAATATCCATTAAAGGTAAACTGGACAGCCTGAGATTATTCCCATAGAAGAAAGAAGATAGAGAAGATATTTTGTAGACATGTTCAAAATAATGTGGGATTCAAGAGAAAAACTGTTTGTGCAAAGGTCAAGATCCAAAGGATTAAACTGGTTGGCGAAAGACCCAGACGCCACTTCAGGAAGAATTACGCTCATGTAGGGAGTGGTTAGGGCCTGGGGGTGGGGATTGCATTTTCTGAAAGAGTAATCGAGACAGCTTCACGTGTGCCTTTCAAAAGGGAAAATCCAGAACCCCATGAAAATGTTCAGGGGATGTGGGTTTGAATCCCACCATGACAGATGGGGGAGTTAGAAGCTGGATTAAAGAGCTAGCCTAATAGTGACCATGTAATCATTGTTGATTGCGGTTAAAAACCATCTGGTTCAAAAACGTCCTTTAGTTAAGGAAATCTGCCTTCCTTACCTGGTCTGATCTACATGTGACTCCAGACTCACAATGATGTGATTGACTAGGCAGTTAGGGATGGGCAATAAATGTTGGCAATGCCCACATCTCATGAACGAATATAAAGAAAACTAAATAAGTCCATGTGGCCAACATGCTGGTGCCCCAACTCAATCCTTCAGAGTGCTCGCAGAAACATGTCACCTCCTAGGAGAAACTGCAGTGTGAGATCGTACACTAACCGACACTGTAGGCACCCACTCCTGAAACTGGACAGCTCAATACCACACGCGGTTGATATTGATACAGCTAAAATCTGAGACCTTACTTGAACCACAGACCAAATCTTCTCAATGTTTTGTTTTCTGGCAGAAAAGATACCATTCTGGTGGGAGGCATTCCTAAAGCCTTATCTCATGACTTCTGCATTTGGTACTACCCTTACCCTTGATTGGTTGGTTGTTGTGGAGGGGAAATGAGGAAACAGAATTTTTGAGTCAACGTGAGAGGAGGAATCCCAAAGAAGTGTCAGAAACTTTCATTCCATGTAAAATTACACCAATAACTTGACATTTAGAGTTTTTCCAAAATTAACACAGCAGTGTCTTTATGTAACTAGCAATTACAAAAGCAAGATCTTAATGTTCTACCTCATGTCAGTAATTTGATAAATCGCTGATAGTCACCTGTAGCTACAGGCAGAATCTTTCAGTCATTGAGTCAAAACTCATTACACAACAGGTGAAGGCCATTCAGCCTGTCAATTCCATACCTCTTTCAAAAGAATCATCCAGTAAGTCCCAGTCAAGCTTTGCAGTGATGCTGCTTTGAACAGACCTGAGCTCTCCTTACCTCCAGCCATGCTGCTTTGCACACAGTTTTATGTGATGGTGAAAACTCTGGATGGGAGCTGGGTCAGAGTCATTCTATCTATGAGACATCACACGACAGAAATGTCTGGTACACATCAACCTTAACCACACAGAGATTGCACAGTAAATAGATTAGATTAGATTCCCTACAGTGTGGAAACAGGCCCTTTGGTCCAACAAGCCCACACCAACTCTCTCAGTCTTCCATCTTCCCCTCCACCCCAATCACCTAACCTGCTGCCATTCTCATTCCCATTTATCCTCAACTCTGGTTCATCCTCTTCCAACAAGTCCACACCGACCCTCCGAAGAGAAATCTACCCAGACACATTTCCTTCTGACTGTTGCACCTAACACTATGGGCAATTTAGCCTAGCCAATTCACCTGACCTGCACATCTTTGGACTGTGGGAGGAAACCCACGCAGCCACGGGGAGAATGTGCAAACTCCACACAGACAGTTGTTTGAGGCTGGAATCGAATTTGGGTCCCTGGTGCTGTGAGGCAGCAATGCTAACCACTGAGCCACCGTGCCACCCTACTACAGGCCCTGTTTGTGGGGCAGTTATCTGCAGCATTATTTGAAACTCAGTAAAAGATCAGAATTATAGAAATTAAATTAGATTAAACTCATCAAATTATGTGAAAAGGCAATTCTTTGCATTATCTCCTGTCTGCCATTTTCCCCAGATTCTTTGGATACGCGCATCCCAGTTAGCATATTAAATCGATAATCAGACATCAGAACAGAAGTAGGCCAATCAACCCATCAATCTGGGTGATAGGTCTCTGTGCACAACCATCTGGCTATTAAACCGTGAGATGTTTCACCACAAGAGAGTGAATGAGATCATGGCTGAACTGATAATTCTCAATTCCACTTTCCTGCCTTTTCCCCATGATCTTTGATTTCCTTACAGATTAAAAATCTGCTTTGAATATACTAAATGACCCAGCTTTGATATCTCTCTGCAATAAGGACTTCCACAGCTTCACTACTCTCTGAGAGAAGAAATTCCCTATCATCTTGGTCTTGAGTGAGCAGCCTCTTATTCTGAGATATGTTCTCTGGTCCTAGACTCTCCCATTAGTAGAAACAACCTTTCCACATCTACTCTATCAAATCCCCTTCCAATCTTGTATATTTCAATAAGGGCTTATGCCCGAAACGTCGATTCTCCTGCTCCTTGGATGCTGCCTGGCCTGCTGTGTTTTTCCAGCAACACACTTTTCAACTACTTCAATAAGGTTGACTCTCATTCTCATTCAGTAAAGGCCCAACCTACTCAACTTCTTATAAGACACTGCCTTCTCTGGACTGCCTCCATTGCCAAATGGTTGTGTACAGAGGTCTATTTCCCAGTCTTCCATCTTCCCCTCCACCCCAATCACCTAAACTGCTGTCATACTCATTCCCATTTATCCTCAGCTCTGGTTCATCCTCTTCCAAACCTGCACTTCATCCCCCCCCCCCCCCCCCCAAACCCCCCCCCACCCCCCCACCACCTCTGTGCCTCTCTTATCCTCCCTATTCTCTAACAGGTCCCTGGCTGTTTCTGGACTGAACCTATCACCTCTCTCAGCAAGAAGGACAAGAGCTACCAATACATGGGACACCTTCACCTGCAATTTCCCCTTTGAGCGACGCACCACCCTGGTTCGGAACTATATCACCATTCCTTCACTGCTAGTGCATCAAAATGCTAGAATTCCTTCCCTAACAGCATTATGGGTACACATGGATAGCAACAGCTTAAGAAGGCTTCTCAAGGGCAGAGGATATGAAGGTTCGGTGGGTTGGCCATACTAAATTGCCCACCGTGTCCAGGGATAGGCAGACTAAGTGGGTTAGCCATAGGAAATGCAGGGTTACAGGGATAGAGTAGGGGGCTGGGTCTGGGTGGGATGCTCTTCGGAGGATTGGTGTGGACTCGATACGCTGAATGGCCTGCTTTCACTCTGTAGGGATTCTATGATTCTATGGAGGACAGTTAGGGAGGGGAAATAAGTGCGGTTCTTGCCTAAAATGCTCACATCTGATGAAATCATGTAGAAAATAGCCAGCTCTGATTCCACTCATCCTTCTGAATTAAGACAAGGTTATTGTCAGCTTGTCTGTGCGGGAGTGAGAGAGTAGGGAGCTGCTGCTATGATGAGGAATTTAAATGACAAAGTTCTGCCATGTTGTTCACAGTAATGTGAATTGGAGGACTAGTGCCCCTTTCAGGGAGCCTCCAGAACAATATGGGGGTAATGATTTGCAAAGCATTGTTAGAACATTTCCCCCTGGATTCCTGGATGTTTAGAAAATTTTCTAATGTAGTGGAAACGTATTGTCTGATATATTTGATGAGCTTTAGGAATTGTAATAAAAGGAGTGTGAATTCCATTCAGTTATATTTATCTGACATAAAAGCTTTTCATTAAAAATTGGAAGAGGAACCAGTAATGCCAAAACGAGTGACAATTTGATCTGGACCAAACTTCCTTGTGTAAAAGTTGACACTTTCTCTTCTCCACCTCAGTTCCCTACTTTTAAAGCTAATGGTGTCACAGCCTTGTCTTTGATGTGGAGATAGTGTGGGCAAAAGTGTTACTTCATGGCTCGAGAGGGAGAATAAAAAGGAACAGATGCTGCCTTAAAAGTTCAGGAAAAACTCTTGCATTAGCTGCAGTCCAGTCGCAGAGTCACCCAAGGCAGAGCTTCTGTGAGGAAGAAGAGCTGGAACATGGAGATCCCTGTGCCACAGTATCAAGATTGTATGATGTTTGAGAATAATGTTGACTGTAACGGAATTTCTGACTGCAACTCTATTATCCCAGAGCTTGGCTGTGAAGCTTTCTCATATTGGATTTGTATCCCTTCAGAGTCTGATAGCAGTGGGTTATCAGATTGGAATCCTTTCAGCTCTGAGTCTGACTGTCTCACTGACTCCACATCCTACAGTCTCTCTCCGGGATCCTCCATTGACTCCTGCAGGTTCTCCCCTCCAGTTTTACCTCATACACCAGGTTCTGAGACCCACGGCAGCTCCTGTGAGGCCCGGAGTCTCCCCTCCCCACCCACGGAGCGGCCAGGCACAAGCCAGAGGCTGAGGAAGACCAGGCCCCGCTACCCCGGGAAGCAGAGGCAAAGCGCCAGCGAGAGGGAGAAGCTGAGGATGAGGGGCCTGGCCAAAGCCCTGCACAACCTGAGGACCTACCTACCCCCTTCGGTGGTCCCCGCGAGCCAGAGCCTGACCAAGCTGGAGACCCTCCGCCTCACCATCCGCTACATCTCGCACCTCACCGAGCTGCTGAGACTGAGTGAGGAGAGCCCCTCGGAGGGCAGCGACACTGAGGGAACCTACCAGGGCTACCCTCAGGACCTGGGCTACTGTCAGGACAAGTCACAAAGTCCTCCATCAGAGTGTCTGACGGGTGCCCCCCACCTGTTTATGAACAATGAGAGTTGCATACCAGCAGATTTTCAAGACAGGACACTTTGTCAGGTACGACACTTCCTGGTTATTAGCTCGCAATATAACTACTTCATAGTTATTACTGTGGTTATTAAACCAAATTATTCCTCCCCTCTGCAACAGTGGTTCATCCTGTAAGAAAACAAAAGAATGGGCATTAATCAGGAGCTATAAAACAATCAGAGGGATTAGGGTGGAGAGTTAAATAGATGCAAAATACTACTGCAGATCTTAAATAAACACAGAATGCTGGAAAAATTCAGCAGATCCAACAGCATTGTGGAGAGAGAAAGTTAACATTTTGAGTCTTTAATGAGTCTTCTTCTGCATATGTCTCTACACAGATGCGGCTAGACTTGCAGAGTTTCTCCACATTCTCTGTGTTTGTTTTGAGCTGACAGATGCCTGGTGTCAATGCTTTAGTGTCTCACATACATGTAGCAGGCAGGCCTGATATCGAGGCCAGCTATTTCCCTAACTAACTTGCTTACAGAGATGTCATGTGTGACACACACCTCTGGAGCAGCTTATGCTCAGAAATTGGTACACTACTATAAGGTCACAACAGCCCCTTTAATTGTTTGAGTCTGTGCTTATTCATAGTGGATTGTCTGTGGCACCTAAGAATAAGAAAAGGAGTTTTTTCTCTGCTCCTGATCATTGCCTACCAGGTGCTAGCAAGTAACAGCTATGGCCAGGACTAGACGTGAGCTGTGATGCCTTCCAAGGTCAAATATCTCACTCCTTGGGCTCCCTCAGTAAGGGTGTGCACTCAGTTGAGATACTAATGGTCTGCTGATGAAGCTGCAAGAGTCCATGAGCCCAGGAACAGTGAGCAACTCCAAATAAATGTTGCATTGTATATAAGGATCTACAGTCATTACTAAATATTCTTTCTTTTTAACAGAGCTTCACAGAAAACACAGAATCTGCAGCTGGACTCTTGGTTTCCATGGCAACATTAGGACCTCACCGTCTCGTCTTGAGAAATGTGCCTAATTGAAAACTATATTAATTTAAGTATTTTTCCCTGTTTGTATATAACTTGAATTCTTAAAGTTATTTTGATATTTTATATATTGAGCCATATGATTTTGTTAAATTTATTGTGTAAAATAAAATGTTACTCATGATCAATTCTGACTCAGTCGTAACTTGGTCTGCATTCCCCTGAGCTTTAATTCACTGCATTGTGAACCATGTGCTTGAGTTATCCTCAGTCCTCTTGCCATCCAAATTATGCTGCAATTATGAGGTTAGTTTAACTGTCCTCTCCCCCTCAACTTGGCAGAAGCAGCAGGATGATAGTCGGTCATCCAACACCCAGTTCCTGTTCTCCCGCTCAATGTACCACTGGCTGGTCACTTCATTCCCATTTGACCAACTGCGAGGGGGGCGACAATTTGCCAAGAAGGGTAGACTGCCAAGTCCTGGGTTGGCAGCGGTGGGTGGAGGGAGGTAGCAAGCCCAAGATGCATGAGACAGCGGGAGTTGGGAGGGGGCTGTGGGGACTGAGGGGTGGGTCAGCCTGGACACCTGACTTGTGGCTCAAGCTTTCTGGCGCCCTCCTCATCTGACAGGCCTGCAGTCAGTTGCAGATCTGGAACCCTCTCTTGCACATAACTATTCACAGAAATTAGTTAAGCCCACTGGGGAGTGGCAGATGGAGTTCAATTTAGATAAATGTGAGGTAATTCATTTTGGTAAGGCAAACCAGGGCAGGATTTAATAGAAACATAGACACATAGAAAACAGGAGCTGGAGTAAGTCATTTGGCCCTTTTTAGCCTTCTCCATCATTCAATATGATCATGGCTGATCATGCAAGCTCAGTATCCCACTCCTGCTTTCTCTCCAGACCCCTTGAACCCTTCAGCCTTAAGGGCCATGTCCAGCTCCCTCTTGAATATATCTAATAAACTGGCCCCAACAGCTTCTTGTGGGAATGACTTCCATAGGTTCATAACTCTTTGGGTGAAGAGATTCTTCCTCATTTCAATCCTGAATGACTTACCCCCGTATTCTTAGACTGTGATCCCGAGTTTTGGACTTCCCCAACATCAGGAACATTCTCCCCACATCTAGTCTGTCCAGTCCCATCAGGATTTTATATGTTTCTATGAGATCCTCCCCCCTCCCCCATTCTTCGAAATTCCAGCGTGCACAGCCTAGTGAGTGCTACCGAACACAGACACCTAGAGGTACAGGTGCATTGCTCCTTGAAAGTTGAGTCGCAGGTAGATAGAATGAAAAAGAAGCTATTTGGTATGCTTCCCTCCATTGGTCCAAAAATTACATATGGGAGTTGGGAAGTCATTTTGTAGCTGCACAGGACATTGGTGAGGCCACCTTTAGAATACTGTGTACAATTCAGGTTGCCCTTCTACAGGAAGGGTGTTGTTAAACTTGAGAGGGTGCACAAACGATTTGCAAGCATGTTGCTGGGATTGAAGGGTTTGAGCTATGGTGAATTGCTGAATAGAATGGGGTGATTTTCCCTGGAGCATCAGAGACTGAGGGGTGACCTCACGAAAGTTTACAAAATAATGAGGGGCAGGGATAGGGTAAATAGGCAAAGTCTTTTTCCTCGGGTGGGAGAGTCCAAAACTAGAGGGCATCATTTTAAGATGAGAGGGGAAAGATTTAAAAGGGACCTGAAGGGTAACGTTTTCACACAGGGTGGTGCGTGTATGGAATGAGCTGCCAGAGGAAGCGGTGGAGGCTGGTACAATTATAACATTTAAAAGGCATCTGAATGGGTATATGAATAGGCAGGGTTTAGAGGGATATGGGCCAAGTGCTGATAAATGGGATGAGATTAATATAGGAGATTGAGTCGGCATGGACGAGTTAGACCATAGAGCCTATTTCCATGCAGCATGACTGTGACTCTATGACTCTTAAGTAATCCCCTCACCTCCCTCCTCATTCTCCATGCTCCTCCTTCGCTCTAGACAGACACCTGGCATCACTGCAGCAAAGATGGACAAAACTCAAGACAAATGCCACCCTGTGAGGAAACATTAGGGAATGTGGGACAATAACTAAAGTCATGGGATGATACCTTAAACCTTGAGAAGTTTGGCCTGTTTTACCTATCTGTTTGGATTGAGGAGAGTGATTGGGGAAGGTAGTGTGGGGTTGGTTCTTTCTCATTCACTCATGGAATGTGGGTGTCACTGGCTTGTCCAGCATTTATTACTCGTCCCTAGTTGCCCTGGAAGGTGGGGGTAAGCTATCTTCTTGAACTGTTGCAGTCACCTGCTGTAGGTTGACCCACAATACAATTGGGGAGGGAATTCCAGGATTTGGGGGGAGGGATTAAAATGGAGCAAAGGGACTAACAAACATCCTTTACACCCTCATCTGGCTGAGTGCTATTTTAAATTACAAGCTCCAAGAACACCCCCTCAAGGCATTGCTGGGGTCCTCCGATTGCATCATTGAGACATCATTTGCTAGTTTAACCCGAGTGAATGGCCAGGGATGGGTTTTTTTTTTACATAGACAAGCCTGCTGTGATGAGGATCAGAGGGGACTGGGATTTCAATGTTTTTAGAATATGTTTCAGAAAGGCTGGCAGTGATCATCCAGACCATGTGTGAAACTTTGGGTCTTGTCTATTTTTGGCATTGGCCCTTCCTGTAAAGCCATAAACAATAAGAAAGAGTAGTAGGCCATTCGGCCCCTCAAATCTGCTCCACTGTTCAAAAGGATTGTGCCTGATCCAACATTCCTCACATCCATTTACGTGCCTAAAGTAACTCTATGAAAGTCTGTCACCGAGTCATAGAGTCATGGAGTCATGGAGCTGTACAGCATGAAAACCGACCCTTCGGTCCACCTCATCCCTGCCAACCAGATATCCTAAACTAATCTATTCCCATTTGCCAGCACTCGGTCCATATCTTTCTTCATATTCAGATACACAACCAGATGCCTTTTAAATGTTGTAATTGTACCAGCCTCCACCATTTCCTCTGGCAGCTCATTCCATACATACACCACCCTCTGCGTGAAAAAGTTGCCCCTTAGCTCCCTTTTAAATCTTTCCCCTCTCACCCTAAACCTATGCCCTCTAGTTCTGGATTCCCCCACCCCAGTGAAAATACGTTGTCTATTCATTCTATCCATGCCCCTCATGATTTTATAGACCTCTATAAAGTTACCATCAGCTTCCGAAGCTCCAGGGTAAACAGCCCTACCTATTCAACCTCTCCCTATAGTCCAAACCCTCCAACCCCAGCAACACCCTTGTAAATCTTTTCTGAATCCTTTCAAGTTTCACAACATACTTCCTACAGGAAGGAGACCAGAGTTGCACACAATATTCTAAAATTTGCTGAACCAACATCCTGTACAGCCGCAACATGACTTCCCAACTCCTATACTCAATGCTCTGACCAATAAAGGAAAGCATACCAAATGCTTTCTTCACTATCCTATTTATCTGTGACTTTATTTTCAAGGAACTATGAACCTGCATTTCAAGGTCTTTTTGTTCAGCAACATTCCCCATTAAGTGTATAAGTCCTCCTCTGATTTGCTTTTCCAAAATGCAGCACGTCGCATTTATCTAAATTAAACTCCATCTGCCACTCCTCAGCCCATTGACCCATCTGATTAAAATCCCATCGTAACCTCCTTCGCTGTTCACTGCACCTCCAGTTTTGATGTCATATGCAAACTTACTAACTATACCTCCAATGTTCACATCCAAATCATCTATATAAATGATGAAACTTAGTGGACCCAGCACCAATCATTGTGGTACACCACTGGTCATAGGCCTCCAGTCTGAAAAGCAATCCTCCACCACCACCCTCTGTCTTCTACCTTCAAGCCAGTTCTGTATCCAAATGGCTAGTTCTCCCTGTATTACATGAGTTATAACCTTGCTAGCCAGTCTCCCATCACCCTTTAGTTACACGTGTACAGTACATGACACTGACCCAGTTAGCTCAAAGACTGCTCCTAGAGTGATACTCCTGTTTATATCTGTCAGCCAGGACTCCCTGATAGAACCATATTAACAGCCCCAATCAAGGAACTCATATTCTATGAGATCCACCTGGCTGACTTCAATCCAATCTCTACATTACCTTTTTCCCCAACTGCAATCCCCTCCCAAGTGTTCACCTTGTATCAGGGATTCCTTAGTGCGGTTATCAGCCAAAGACTGCCAAATGGTTGTTGAGGCTCAGTGACTATTCTAACTGACCAGTGAACCTTTATCATTGGGAGGTCAACAAGCCACTGGAGGCCGGGCTGTTAATCAGCTTCTATTCCAGGACAGGCCCAGCCTCTCACTTGGCTTCAAAACCCAGAGCACAATCCCATATTGAATCCCATGCTCTCCCAGGACTGACTTCCTTGTGATTAGAGTTTGCACTTAGAGTCTTAGAGTCATAGAGATGTACAGCATGGAAACAGACCCTTTGGTCCAACCTGTCCATGCCGACCAGATATCCCAACCCAATCTAGCCCCACCTGCCAGCACCTGGCCCATATCCCTCCAAACCCTTCCTATTATATAACCATCCAGATGCCTCTTAAATGTTGCAATTATATTAGCCTCCACCACTTCCTCTGGCAGTTCATTCTATACACGTACCACCCTCTGAGTGAAAAAGTTGCCCCTTAGGTCTCTTTTATATCTTTCCCCTCTCACTCTAAACCAATGCCCTCTAGTTCTGGACTCCCCCACCCCAGAGAAAAGACTTTTTCTATTTATCCTATCCATGCCCCTTATGATTTTATAAACCTCTATAAGTTCACCCCTCAGCATCCGACGGTCCAGGGAAAACAGCCCTAGCTTATTCACCCTCTCCCTGTAGCTCAAATCCTTCAACCCTGGCAACATACTTGTAAATCTTTTCTGAACCCTTTCAAGTTTCACAACATCTTTCTGACAGGAAGGAGACCAGAATTGCACGCAACATTGCAACAGTGGCCTAACCAATGCCATGTTGATGTGTTGAAAGAATTTCACCATTTTGAGTCCAGTATCGCTGACCAATTACTGGCCATTGGCAGAAAGGCAACAAATCAGAAATTTGACTGGGGGCTCTGGAACTGTCGGGGATATCATGTGACAGAGCCGTAACCAGAGGAAGTGTTTGAGGCTGGTACAATTACAACATTTAAAAGGCATCTGGTTGAGTATATGAATAGGAAGGGTTTAGAGGGATATGGGCCACGTTCAAGCAAATGGGACTAGATTAGGTTAGGATACTTCGTTGGCATGGACGAGTTAGATCGAAGAGTTTGTTTCCGTGCTGTACATCTCTATGACTCTATGATTCTCTACTGTGGAAAACAGGAAGTCACTCATGGCTACAAACATAAAGGCCTCTTCACTCAATGATTCATTGTTTTTCTTAAACTGAAGACTCGAACGTTATCTACAGGGCTGAAAAACCCAGACACTTCCACCTTGCCTGGCACATTGAAGGCCTTTGGGCAAGATCTTGTCAAATCAGTCATTTTGGAATGGCGGGTGCACTTCAATGTGTGTGTCTGCTGTGCGTCTGTAGTTCTGGAAATTGGGGTGAGGACCTTGTATTGCTGAACTGCCATTCTGCAAAACTGGAGATGGCCACTGAACACTGGGTATACTGTCATCCCAAGAATTAATGTTTTTAAGAAGTGTTCTTACTCTTTGAGGGTTTGAGCTATAGAGGGAAGCTGAATAGGCTGGGGCTGTTTTCCCTGGAACATTGGAGGCTGAGGGGTGACTTGATAGAGGTTTATAAAATCCCAACGGGCATGGATAGGGTTATAAGACAAGGTCATTTCCCTGGGGTGGGGGAGACCAAAACTAGAGAGCATAGGGTGAGGGGGGAAAGATTTAAAAGGGACCTAAGGGGCAACTTTTTCACGCAGAGGGTGGTACGTGTATGGAACGAGCTGCCAGAGGATGTGGTGGAGGCTAGTACAATTGCAACATTTAAAAGGCATCTGGATGGGTATATGCATATGAAGGGTTTGGAGGGATGTGGACCAAGTGCTGGAAAATGGGACTAGATTAGGTTAGGATATCTGGTCGGCATGGACGAGTTGGACTGAAGGATTTATTTCTGTGCTGTACATCTCCAGGCTCTATGACTCATAATGGCTATAGTGAGCTCTATGAAGTGGGACAGGTGAGTTTTAAAATATTTGTTTAGGTGATGTATGCATCACTGGCTCAGCCAGTGTTCTTTATCCATACCTATTTGCCCTGGACATGCTGGTAAACTGCCCTCTTGACCCAGTAATTCTTGGGACTGATGGTGCAATATGTGCATTGGGATGTCAACCTTGAGCTAGACTGGATTCAACTGCGCTGCCCTACACTGTCAAATAGCCAACACTTCCAGCTGAGGCTCATATATTAGGCTTTGGAGCTATAACCCAGCATGGCACTTAGGCAAGGAGGAGAGAAATACTGACCATGTTGAGTCGAGGTTAATTAGCTGATTTCCATTTAAAATTCACCTCTCATGCCACTTTCTTCACCATAATTCACAGTGAGGTGATATTTACTGATGTGGGCACACAGAAACTTGGGTTGGAAAGCTGTTTGATGTGGGAACCAGAGTTCAGCGCTTGGTGATTTTCTAGTTCAGTCAATTAAAGAGGCTCTTGGATATGTAAATGAACTAAAATACTTCCATTAGCATGCTTGTGAGAAGATGCTGACCCAGCCACTGTGTTTATTCCCTGTCCCTCTGTGAAGCTGGGTCGTGACCCATTTATGGCTGTTGGAAAACAGGCTCTTAAATGTTCATAGAGCGACCAGCTTGACTATCATGTGTCCCCTGTTATCAAATAATAAGTTAACATTTGAATAGCACTATTGGTGTAGTGCATGCCAAGACACTACATGTAAGGCACAGCATGCAAAAGGTGATATTAGCAGAGCTGTGTAAAATTGAGGGTTTTATTTTAAATTCTTTAAGCAGAACTCACTGTAATGTCTGATTCTTTGTTTCAGTGTCTAATCATGATCCTGTGAAGGTGGTTTTGCTTGTTTGAACGTGTTACATAAATACAAGTAATTGTTGCTGATTGAGTTGAAGTGAGAGGCAAATTTGTTTGTGGGTTAGGGATGGGGGCTGGTTTGTTGGAAGCTGAAGCTGGTTTGCAGAGATTGTATTCTGCTCTTCAGGACTACAAGATCGAGGATACAACTTTACTGAAGAATTAAAATTGGGATGCATATGAGACCAGAATTTAGGAAATGCCGAGATCTCAGAGAGTTGGAGCGCAGAAGAGTTTACAGAGACAGAGTGGGGTAAAGCCATGGAGGGAGCAGACAAAACATTTAAAACATAATTGCTGCATTAAAAGTGAAATGCAAGTTGCTATTGTCCTTAACCTGGTACCTGATTACGAGGCTGACGTAAATCAGAGTCTGTAACACTGTCTGTTGTTTAGGTGGTAAAAACAATGACTGCAGATGCTGGAAACCAGATTCTGGATTAGTGGTGCTGGAAGAGCACAGCAGTTCAGGCAGCATCCGAGGAGCAGTAAAATCGACGTTTCGGGCAAAAGCCCTTCATCAGGAATAAAGGCAGAGAGCCTGAAGTGTGGAGAGATAAGCTAGAGGAGAGTTGGGGTGGGGAGAAAGTAGCACAGAGTACAAAAGGTGAGTGGGGGAGGAGATGAAGGTGATAGGTCAGGGAGGAGAGGGTGGAGTGGATAGGTGGAAAAGGAGATAGGCAGGTCGGACAAGTCCGGACAAGTCAAGGGGACAGTGCTGAGCTGGAAGTTTGGAACTAGGGTGAGGTGGGGAGGGGGAAATGAGGAAACTGTTGAAGTCCACATTGATGCCCTGGGGTTGAAGTGTTCTGAGGTGGAAGATGAGGTGTTCTTCCTCCAGGCGTCTGGGGGTGAGGGAGCAGCGGTGAAGGAGGCCCAGGACCTCCATGTCCTCGGCAGAGTGGGAGGGGGAGTTGAAATGTTGGGCCACGGGGCGGTGTGGTTGATTGGTGCGGGTGTCCCAGAGATGTTCCCTAAAGCGCTCTGCTAGGAGGCGCCCAGTCTCCCCAATGTAGAGGAGACCACATCGGGAGCAACAGATACAATAAATGATATTAGTGGATGTGCAGGTAAAACTTTGATGGATGTGGAAGGCTCCTTTAGGGCCTTGGATAGAGGTGAGGGAGGAGGTGTGGGCGCAGGTTTTGCAGTTCCTGCAGTGGCAGGGGAAGGTGCCAGGATGGGAGGGTGGGTTGTAGGGGGGCGTGGACCTGACCAGGTAGTCACGGAGGGAACAGTCTTTGCGGAAGGCGGAAAGGGGTGGGGAGGGAAATATTTCGGTCTCCTGTTTGCCTACCTTAATCATACACAGCAGGGAAACCCTGCAACTGCCTTTGAACGAAACACTGTGTCTGCCCTAAGAGTACTCCCCAGGATGGTGTCATTGGGGCATAAAGTTTTACAGAATAGAAAGAGGCCCTTTGGCCCATTATGTCCAAACCAGTTATTAAGGACCTATCTACTCTTGACTGTCAGACTTGGTCTGTAGTCTTGTATGCTATGATGCTTAAAGCGATCATTAAATGCTGCAATGAATCTTGCATCTACCACTGAGTTCCAGACAACCACTACACTCTGGGTGAGAAAATATCTTCCTTGAATCCCATCTAAGCCTCCTGCCCTTAACCTAACATATATATCACTATGTTATTGATCCCTCTACTAAGGGGAAACATTCCTTCTTATCTTGACCTATCTATATGCCTCATAATAGAGGCAGTTTCATTCTAGATATGTCCTCTTCAGAACCTGAGTTGGAAATACTTGATTGAATTCTGCAGAAGGAGATTTCCTGGAGATTTCAAAGCTGAGCGTTTAATCAGACGTCTGATGGGACTTTGCAGAGGGAGCTTTACTCCAAATCCAGTGGCAAAACAATAGCAGTCCAGTGGACATGTCCTTTCCTATGTCAATGCGTCCAGTCACAAGCTGCTACATCATCTCTGTTGGAAAGGAAATGATTGTCGTATGAGCCAGATACGAGCCATTAACTCTGCTTTCTTCCCTTAGATGCTGCCAGACCTGCTGCGTTTCACTAGCAATTTCTGTTTTTGCTCCCAAAGCAACTGGTCAATTTATACTGAAAACAAAAACTGCTGGAAATCACAACGGGTCAGGCGATATCCATGGAGAGAGAGCAAACTAACATTTTGAGTCTAGATGACTCTTCATCAGAGCTCTCTGTCCATGGATGCTGCCTGACTCACTGTGATCTCCAGCATTTGTTATGTTCAGTGCAGATTCCAGCATCTACGGTAATTGGCTCCTACATTGTATTCAATTCATAGTTCAGTTAGGGCAGGAATTTCCCAGGAGGACAATGGAAATGCTTTAAGAATGGCCCCAAAGCCACTCTGAAGATGTCAAAGATTTCCAGTATGTCCTGGCAGCCCATGTCTTGTGACCAACCAAATTGGAGAAAATGCATATTGAGAGACTTTATTGGGGATGTGCAAAAAAAACTCAGCCTAGATGTGGGAGGAAGCAGACCTGCATTGAGACAAGCCATTGACCAACTTGTTAACCACAATTGCCTTGTATGGAGCAGATTGCGCAGATTGTGCATTAACGTTGTCGGCCATTACAGAAATCAAAGTGGAAATGGGTCATCATTGATGCTGGGGGGAGTTGTCTCGTCACAAGACTTTGTATCTGACCTGTGCTGTACCGGAGCTGAGATGACTGATGGAACTGTGAAAGGATGAAACAAACATTTAGTTTTGATGAACCCTTTTGTCTCTTACACAGTGAGGTTATAACTTGCTATACCTGTGTGTCAGCAGCTAGAGCCAATTGTAAATATGAAATCAGTTTTACTCTGCAGCAAGACCATGTTGTTTCTGAGCTGGGATACAAAAGCTCACATGAACAGCACAACATCCCTCAGTGCACAGAAGCCATGTGAAAAGTGGAATAAAATTCAATGAGCATAAAGAAAAATACTTGTTGACACAAAACAGTGATAAGTCTTAGAGACAGCCTGTGTGCATCTCAGCTCTTTAGTTCCCAAGCTTACACCCTCTCGAGTATGTGTCATTCCAGTCACTTGTTCAAACAGGATTTCAGTGGGTTCTGAATGTGTCAAATGGTCACAACTAGTTGGTGTGAACCTATTACCAAAGAGGTGTGAAGTGACTCAGTGCCCTGTCTTTTTTTCTGGTTTTAAAGATATTTTAGGCCATTTTTACACTAATACTGGTCTGTCTGAACCCTAGTACCCATGACATAGTTCCTGCCATTGTGTGTTTTCAAATCTGATTTGAAATCAAAAACGAAGCAGCTCATATGTCTCAAAGTCTCATAAAGTCAGAATTGGAGAACCCAGGATCTGTGAGAGTGTTTCCAGAGGTGAGGCCATTAAATCTGGCAGCCTGCTACAGTTCTTCAAGCAACAGCGGTTTAAAGATTTAACAACGGAAATGTGAAGATGATGTTTTTGGGATAAATGCAAAATTAAGGGTCATAAAAATAACATAGTACCTGATACATCCAATTTAAAACAAAAACATGAAAAATGTTTCAGAGAGCTCTGAAAATTTATTTCATAAGAGTTGAAAATGCAGGAAAAGTGGAAGGTGGAGGAGACTTGAGGGTCCAGGTACATAGATCTCAGAAAAGACCAATGGAAAGCTATCCTTTATAGACCACAAAACCATAAGATTTAGGAGCAGAATTAAGCTATTTTGCCCATTAAGTCTGCTCCACCATTCAATAATGGCTGATATGGTTCTCAACCCCATTCTCTTGCTTTCTCCCCATAACCCTTGATCCCCTTACTAATCAAACGGACTAGAATACAAAGGGGCATACTTCATTCAAACAAAGGCCACATTTCACAAACCCTCTATAGTTCTGGGCACTAGAGAGAATGCAGTATAGATTCACCAAGTTGATATTCATCATAGAATCCCTACAATGTGCAAGCAGGCCATTTGGCCCATCCTAACTCTTCAAAGAACATCACAGCCAGACCCAAACCTTACCTTAAACCTGTGATCCTGCATTTCTTAAGGCTGATCCACTTAACTTGCACATTTTAGACTGTGGGAAGAAACCCACGCAGATGCAGGTAGAATGTGCAAACTCTACACAGGGTGGAATTGAACCTGTGAGGTAGCAGTGCTAACCACTGAGCTACCATGCCACCTACCAAGAACAATCACAAAACCAGGGCAGAAGTCCTTGATATTTAGAAGGCCAAGGTGATTTGATCGTAGCTTTCAAGACATTAGGGGGAACAGATAAGATGGACAGGGAGAAACTATTCCTGTTTGTCAAGGCTTTTAGGATTATGGGAAATGGGCTAAAAGTTAGAGCCAGTTGTTTCAGGAATGAATTTAAGAAACAATTGTACATGTAAAGGCGAGTGGAATTTTGAAACAATCTTCTGTGAACAGCCATAAATGCTAAATAAATTATTAATTTTAAAGAGTAATTGATAGATTATTGTAAAATTAGGTGTTAAGGGTGATTTAGGTCACAGATCAGCCCGGGTCTCATTGAACGAGGAGGAGGCTTGGGGGCTAAATGACCCCTGATTCCTGTTTCTACTTTTTCATAACATTTCAAAAACAAAAGAACTCCGGCTAACTCACTCACGTAGCATGGGAGTAACAGTGTGAGATTGTCTTCTAGAGACTATCTTGAGCATTACCTGATGGAAAACTAGTTCCCGTTTGACTGCATCAATTGGCTCTTGCTCTAATATTTTCACGACTATGCAGTAGGTCATGCTATGAAATGTTTCTTGTCCATTTCTCCAGAAAGTAAGCTTGTGACTACTGTGTGCCCACTCAAAAGCATCTAAAAAATCTGGGATGATTTATTTTGTACCAGACTTATTTTTTACCTGACTAACTTCTGGGATGGCAGGATTGATATATGAAGGGAAACTGGATTGTTTAAGACTACATTCACTGGAGTTTAGAAGAATGAGGGGGGATCTCAGAGAATCCGATAAAATTCTAACAGGAGTAGGCAGGAGAAAGATAGGAAGAATGTTTCCAGTGACTGGCCAGCTCAGAACCAGGGCTACAGGATATGAGGAGATGAGGAGAAACTTCTTCAACTAGACAGTGGGGAGTCTGCACTTTCTCTACCACAGAAGGGGATTAAGGCCGAAGCATTGAATATTTTGGAGAAGGAATTTGACATAATTCTTCGGGCTAAAGGATCAGATGCTAAGAGAAAACAGGAAAAGAGGACTAAGTTGGATGAGCAGCCATGATCATACTGAATGGTGAGGGCTGAATATTGAGATCCTGGCAGGAAGACACTAACATACTGAAATAAGTCAGGCCAAAGGATACATCCATGACTCAAGTGACAGATCAGAGGAACCACAAATAAATGTCATGATTTGGAGCTGCTGGTCTTGAACTGGAGGGTACAAAGTTAAAAATCACCCAAACCAGGTTATAGTCCACCAGGTTTAATTGGAAGCACTAGCTTTTGTAGCGCTGCTCCTTCATCAGGTGGTTATGGAGTACACAATTGCAAGACACAGAATATATAGCAAAATAAATGCGGCTTTTTTTTGACAGCGAGGACCTTTGGCAGAGATGGGAGAGTGATCTGGACATTTCCGTTTCTTTTGGTTGTTTCCTTTATTTTTACTTCCAATTATAATCCTGTCTTTTGTGCACTGGAGAATGACAACTTTGTACATTTTTCCCTCGACTCCTGTATTCCTGTCCTCGATTACACGTGACAACAGGAACCTAAATCTAAATCAGTCCCAGCTGAAGAGGGGCAGTATGTTTCCACACACTGAAGTTTTTTTGATTATGAAACCTTTGCAAATCCAAAGCTGGTGTTTCAGCATTGTAACAGGACTCCTGAGTCACTTTGTAGTGTAACTGTAAATAAATCACGCAGCTCACTTTGTGGTCACCTCCAACCCCCTGTCAGGCACAACTTTCTTCCCTGTGTCTCCAACATCATGTCATGAGTGACAGTTTGATCTTCTAAGGCTCATTGCCCTGCTGTTATTTTAACAGGCTCTCTTCTTGACACACTGCAGTAGGCACACTCTGCATTCTAATACCCAGCAGGAGGCTTCCCTCCTGTTTGTTTACTCTCCGCAATAAACTGAACTGGCAAGTGCCTCAGCTTCACTGGGGGATGTTATCTCAGCACCGTCTCTGCTGATCTCAGGAAGGAGGCGAAAGTGAGGACTGCAGATGCTGGAAATTAGAGTCAAGATTAAAATGGTGCTGGAAAAGCACAGCAGGTCTGGCAGCATCTGGGGAGCAGGAAAATCAGCCTTTTGGGCAGGAGCCTTTCAACAAAAATCAGGAATGCTCATTCCTGATGAAGGGCTCCTGCCCGAAACATCAATTTTCCTGCTCCTCAGGTGCTGCCTGACCTGCTGTGCTTTTTCAGCACCACTCTAATCTAGACTGGGATCTCAGGAAGGAGCCTCCATCACTCTCAGGCAATCCCTTGGGATCAAGGATGACCTTGCCTCAGTTCCAGTTTGAAGGATTCTGGGATGGCCAATGGAAGATCTGGTGTATGGGCTCGAAGGGTCCAGGTAGACAGATTGTTTGAAACTTGCCACGCTTCCTCTGACATCTCAACTTAATCTCTGACCATTCCCGACAAAGTACCTCGCCATTCTCAGTGCCTTCCCAAGTAAGCCTTCTCTGTGTGTACACCACCGTGAGTCTCCAATGATTTGGTGGACACACGTGATCTCTAAATCAGTGGCCTGCACTGACTGCTGTCTCCTACCACGACTGAGTCCTGATAGAGCAATTGCTCAATTGTGAAGCCCAGAAACACCATATCCCACACAATGGAGTTGTTTAAGTTCCAAATCATGTGTATCCAACAACAATGTTAATGGTAAATGTGAGCAAATTTAATCTGTGTAGATATGGAGAAATTATTCCCATTTGTAAAATGCTCAAGAATGAGAGGGTCCAAATTTAAAATGATTTGCAAAAGAAGTTTGAAACAAAAAGAAATGTGAGAAACAAAACTTTTCACACAGTGAGTGGCCGCTATTGAACTGTACTGCCTGATAAGGTAATGGGGGCAGGTTCAATTGAGACATTCAAGAGGCACTGGATAATTACTTATATGGAAACAATGTGGAGAAAAGGTGGGAAAATGGCACAAAGATCATAACGCCCAGTCGGGAGCAGACATAGAGTCATAGAGTCATACAGTACACAAACAGACTCTTCGGTCCAACCAGTTCATGCTGAACATAATCCCAAACTAAACTAGCCCCACTTACCTGCTCCTGGCCCATATCTCTCCAACCCTTTCCTGTTTGTGTGTTTATCTAAGTGATATTTAACCATTATAACTGTGGCCGCATTCATCACTTCCTCAAGCAGTTCATTCCACAAGTGAACTACCCTCTGTGTAAAAAAAAATTCCCCTCATGTCTTTTTAAAATCTCTCTCCTCTCACCTTAAAAACATGTCCCTTGTCCTGAAATCTCCCACCCTAGGGAAGGGACACTTCCCATTAATCCAATTTATCGCCCTCGTGATTTTACAAACCTCTGTAAAGTCGCCTCTCAACTCCTCTACTCCAGTGAAAACAGTCTCAGCCTATCCAGTGTTCTCCTTTTAATTCAAACCCTCCGTTCCCTTCAGCATCCTGGTAAGTCTCTTCTGAACCCTTTCCAGCTTAATAGTATCCTTCCTATAAGAGGGTGACCAGACTGGACACAGTTCTCCAGAATGATGGGCTGAGTGTCCTCCTTCTGCACTGTAACTTCTGTCGAAACAACCCTCTGGGATTGTCCTGGAGCTTCCAGAAAGTAAAGATTAATCTCTCGAACACTACTGGAAGCAAACCTGGGGGTAAAATCATAGGGACAATAAATAAACTATCATCCACCTTGATCCAGCACTCTTATTGCAAGGTATTTTCCTTTTGCATTTGTGTTTCATTTTACTGTCACTTCTCTTTCATGAAAGCTCCCCTGAATACATTCTGGGCTTCTCTCCTACCCTTCTTGGCCTTGTTACCCACTTGTATCTTTCAGCTTTTGCTGGTTTGATGGTGAACTCAACAGACGTTAACCTGTGTTTCTTTTTGCACAGATGCTGCCTGGCAAGCTGAGTATAGTCAGAATATTTTGTTCTGTAAAATTTCAGTTGGGAGCTACCAGAGTGTGTTGCTCAGAGGCCAAGGTCAGGGCAATTTGAAGGTGAGAGTGGGATGAGGGTTCTCATAAACTGGAGTTTATGATCCCACCACTCCCCATATTCCTGTAATTGATCCAACACTCAGGGAAAGCTGCAAATCTAACACACAAACAAAACAAATAAGGAAAAGTGTAGGCCACTCAGCCCTTTGAGCCTGTTCCACCATCCAATAAGATCTCGGCTGATCTGACTTTAACCTCGACTCTACATTCCTGCAACTCACCGATAATCTTTCATCCCCTTGGTCATCAAGAATCTACTTCTAACTTAAAAATAATCAAAGATTTGGTCGTCACTGCCTTTTGAGGAAGGGAATTTCAAAGACCTTCTGAGAGAAGGCAGTGGGCTTACGGCTTCCAAATTCAATAAAATACATCCAGGGATTTAGTCCTGTCATTCCCTGGCTTGCCTTCTTTTGGAACCAAAGGTGGAGACTAACTCATGAAAATGAAAGAAAACCAGAGAGAGAGCGATAGATAGACAGAGAGAGAGTGATAGAGACAGACAGTGATAGACAGAGACACCAAGAGAGAGAGTGATAGGTAGAGAGTGATAGGTAGACAGAGAGAGAGTGATAGAGTAATAGAGAGAGAGTGATTGTTAGAGAGACAGAGACAGAGAGTGATAGATGCAGAGACAGAGAGTGATAGACAGTGAGAGAGTGATAGAGAGACAGCAAGAGTGATAGATAGAATGAGAAAGAGAGAGAGAGTGATAGAGAGACTGTGATAGACAGAGACAGAGTGATAGAGAGAAGACAGAGAGAGTGATAGAGAGGCAGTGAGAGAGAGAGAGTGATAGAGAGACAGCAAGAGTGAGTGTGTGATAGATAGAGAGACAGAGACAGTGAGCAACAGAGAGAGAGAGAAAGAGAGACAGAGACAGAGACAGAGAGAGAGACAGAAAGCATTGCAGGAGTCCTTAACTGCATGTCTTCACTCAAGATTTAAACGGGAAAGTGAAAGCACCTTTTGTGGTAGACATTGATCTTACTCCTATCGAAACCACATTAAATGGGCAGAATCTCATTTCCCCATCCTGCATCCAAAATTACCACCTTGGTCCAGCCAATGGTCAGCACTCTCATTGCAAGGTTACCTCTATTTCACACTATTCACCTGTCACCCCTACACTGTATGGTCTTCAGATACCCCCTTATCAACATCCTCTGGGTTACTCTTGACCAGAAACTCACATAAACACAGTGGTTACAAGAGCAGGTCAGAGGCTAGGAATACTGCAGCATTTAATACACCCCCTGACTCCCAATGCCTGACCATTATCTAAGGCACAAGTCAGGAGTGTGATGGAATACTGTTGAGAGAGTGGTGCTGGAAATGCACAGCAGGTCAGGCAGCATCCAAGGAGCAGGAGAATCAACGTTTCGGGCATAAACCCTTCATCAGGAATTAACTCCCCACTTGACTAGATAGATGTAGCTCCAAAAACACACAAAGCTTGACACCATCCAGGACAAAGCAGTCCACTTGATTGGCACCACATCCACACCCTCCACCAACGGCACTCAATAGCAGTAACACCTACTAGCCAGAAGATGCACTGCAGGAATTTACCAAATATCTTTAGACAGCATCTTCCAGACCCATGATCACCTCCATCTAGAAGGACAAGGGCAGCCTGTACATGGGAACACCACCATCTGCAAGTTCCCCTCCAAGCCACTCGCCATCCTGAGTTGAAAATGTATCACCATTTCTTCACTGCCACTGGGTCAAAATCGTGGAATTCCCTCCCTAATAGCATTGTGGGTCTACCTACAGCAGCACATGAAGTGCAGCAGTTCAAGAAGACAGCTCACCACCACCTTAAGGGCAACTAGGGATGAGCAATAAATGCTGGGCCCAGCCAGCAACACCTACGTCCAACAAGTCAATAATTGCTGACCAGCTCAGTCGAGAGTGACAATTTCATTGGAATATGCTCTGAGGCCAATATATATGTGCCTCGTGTTGTATATGCTGTATGCCAGCCCCTACCAGCCTGTGGTTTGAATAGTTTGCTGCTGCCATCCTCCTTCCTTACCTGGGTCTCAGGGCTGACTTGGTTCACAGTAGTCAAGGAGAATGAGTGCATTTTAATAGGAAGAGGCCTTTGCCTTGAATGAGATGTAGTTTATTACGCAGATGTACAAGTTAAATTAGTAAGTTGTTACAAGACTATGAGGAGACCAAGGGCATAAGTTGACAAGATAATAAACTTTTTCTGCCTTTTCCCCATCCAAGGCCATGTAACACCATCAAATTGGGTGTAGCTTAAACCAGAACCAATACCTTATGCAATATCTGGGATGTCACCCTTGAGACGCAAGGTTGGTTCCCCTTTGATCTACCAACACTCTGCAAACATAGTCACAAAAACAGGCAGGTCTGAATGTTTAGGCCATCCTTTACAAGCTGTTGATATTGGATGTATCTTCTATAGTATTCATCCTGCAGGGATATACCGTGGGGAGTAGATGTCCGGTAAGATTCAATTTGTAGCTCTTATACCTCAGAGTCAAACTATTGTCAGTTCAAGTCTCACTATGTTTGAACACTCACGGTCAAAATTGATGCTTCAATGCAGTACTGAGGGAGTGCTACACTATTTTTTGCCAGTGATATGATAGCTCTGCCCTCTCTCAGGTTAATGTAAACTCACAACCAGCTGGATAGGGTCCACAGCAGAGTTCTTCCGAAGGTTGCTAACTCCCTGGAAAAAAGATTTATCCCTGGAACTGAACTGCTTTGCTCCATTGGCCCGGACCATCTCATTTCCGATAAGCGTTCAAAGAAAACTAATAGTGATAGGCTTAAAGCTATGATTTTGCTGCCGGGACACGTGTAGCAGCATTTCAGAAATTAAATTTCAATTCCAGGAGTGTTGGTAACCCTTCGTTAGATTTTGTCCTTCCTCCAATTCTGCCTTATGGAGCTGGAATCCTCCTGTGCTGCATTCAAACCAGTTATCATCCAGCTCCAGCTTACTTCAGCTGGGTGTCCTGGAGGATGGGCTCAGGCTGACAGTCAGGCTTGGGTGTGACATTGTTAGCACAACATTGAGGGGAACAGAATGCAACCCCTGAGCATTGCTGTTCCCAAGTCCACACTCTAACACTCTCTGGTGACTGCTTACACTTGTACAAACATGAGTAATGATGCTATAAAGTGGAGGATGGGTAGGTGGTGGAAGGGGGGCAACGACAACCAGGTAAGGTGTCAAACTGCTGGGGTTTGTGATGCTTTCCCGGTTGTCAATCAGAAGTAAATGTCATTGGCTGTTTTCAAGCAAACATTTCACTGTTTAAAACAAACATCAGTATTATAATTTAGATTCGATTCCCTACAGTATGGAAACAGGCCCTTCGGCCCAACAAGTCCACACCAACCCACGCAGACCCATTCCCCTACACCTAACACTATGGACAATTTAGCATGGCCAATTCACCTAACCTGCACATCTTTTGACTGTGGGAGGAAACCCACGCAGACACGGGGAGAATGTGCAAACTCCACACAGTCAGTCATCTGAGGCTGGAATTGAACCCAGATCCCTGGTGCTGTGAGGCAGCAGTGCTAACCACTGAGCCACCATGCTGCCCACATTTCATCTACATTTGTGTAAATGTTCTGGTAATGTTTTACAGTGAGTAGAGTTCTGGGTAGTTAGTGATTTAATAACACCGGAGTCAATCCTGTCTTTTGAGCGAGGATGTAAAATGGGTGACGTTCAGTTGACAGCCTCTTTGATAGTACTCTGGGCGCCTTCAATGACATAAAAATCAGGAGACGATACTAAGAGTGTTGTCAACTTGCTCATATCAACATCCAGCCAGGGTCTGCACCAAGTGTATTGACTAGACTCTCTAAACATGCATTTGGGACACATTGACTCTACATCAGATTCTCCTCGACAGTGATTAAGCTGTTATGTCTGATCAACCCTCACAATGTAGGAAAACGGACCTATTAAAATAAGTCTCCTCAGGCAAACAATGACAGGTCATAAATTGTCATTCTAGCCCTTGTATAGATACAAATTCACTTGCAGAAAGAAGTAAGGAAGAACAAGCATTTAATCAAAATGTTTCAAAACCTAAGAAACCCCAAAAGTTGCCTGAGAGATGTAAATGGAGAATATGTGTTAAGGGAAGGGGCAGCGGGCATTCATCACTGATTTTGGTTTTAAATCTGGGTTCTCATGGAGTGCTGCTCCAGCAGCAATAGCCATTCTGGAAGTAATTATAAGTCCTAACAATAGAAGCTTTGATTGCATTCCTGAGGTGACCAATGTCTCTATCACAACAGCAGACCCTGGCTCCAGTACAATTTATAATCACTCCAGCAGCACTGACTCTGATTCCAGCAGCAATAACGCGTTCTCCAGCAGCAGTGTTTGTCACTCCAGCAGCAAGGCCCATTCTCCAGCAGCACTGACTCTGATTCCAGCAGCAATAACGCGTTCTCCAGCAGCAGTGTTCGTCACTCCAGCAGCAATGACCCAGGTTCCAGCAGCACTGACCCTGATTCCAGCAGCAATAACGTGTTCTCCAGCAGCAGTGTTCATCACTCCAGCAGCAATGGCCCATTCTCCAGCAAAACTGATCCTAATTCCAATGGTACCCGCAATTTTGTGTACACCAAAGTCTCTCAAACTGCTCTTTTTGGGGAGGAACAGAATGAGAACTTATTTTGACTGAAACATTTACATTTCTTTTGAAGGTAAAGTCACCAGCCTACAGGGCTTCACTGTCATTCGAAACAGAGACAACTCGTGGTGGTTTAATCTGAGGGTGACCCCACCTCAGGTAAGGGGAGAGTCTGTCATGATAATCTCAGCCAGTGTGGGAAATTAATCCACACTGTTAGCATCACTCGGGATGCCAAACCAGTTGTCCAGCCAACAGTACTAAATGACTCCCTAAGCATCTTTTAACAGCCAGTCAAATCACCAGTTGGGGCCCTAATTTATCAACAGCAATAAAGCATTGCACAGCTGGATAGTAATGCCAGTCTAGGGTAGATGGGCAGAGAGACGGCTTTGACCCCATCAAATTGAAGTCAAACCTTGGACCAGCTACTTCAATTGGCAGAATCCCGACAGTGCAGAAAGAGGCAATGTGGCCCATTGCATCTGCATTGACCCTCCAAAGAGCAGCCAATCCAGACCCACCCCTTCAACTGCACTTAGGGGCTTTACCATGGTCAATCCATCTAACCATGTCTCTGGGCGGAAACCAGAGCACTGGGAGGAAACCCAGGCACACACGGAGAGAATGTGCAAACTCCACACAGACAGTCAGCCGAGGCTGGAATCGAATCGGGTCCCTGACGCTGTGAGGCAGCAGCGCTAACCTCTGAGTCAGAGTGATGTCCTTGTGGCAAGTGGCCTGTGTCGTGCTGTGTGGTGTGTTGGTATAGTAGTTTATTACCGCAGCTGACACGCTGGAGGCTCTGGGGGTAACACAGTGGCTCAATGGTTATCAGTGCTACCTCACAGCACCAGGGACCTGGGTTCGATTCCAGCCGTGGGGGACTGTCTGTGTGGAGATTGCACATTCTCTCCGTGTCTGCGTGGGTTTCCTCCAGGTGCTCCTGCTTTTCCGCCCTCTGTCCAAAGATGTACAGGTTAGGTTGATTGGCCATGCTAAATTGCCCCGAGTGTCCAGGGATGTGTAGGTTGGGTGGGTTAGCCATAGGAAATGCAGGGTTACATGATGGTGGGGACAACTGCGTCTGGGTGGGATGGTCTTCAGAGAGTCGGTGCAGACTTGATGGGATGAATGGCCTCTTCCCGGACTGTGGGAATTCTATTATGATATAGCAAGGAGAGACTGATGTTGAGGTGGCCGGGTGGGGTGGGGGGAGGTGGGAGATAGGGAGGCAGAGCGTGTGGCTTATTCAAGGGCCACACTCAGGGCTTTGACTGTTTAGCCCACACGGTGATTGTGCATTGAGGTTGGCCGAGTGATGAGAGGCCAGTGAGAGTCCTTCAGAAGGAAGCTCCTCGAGCAGGGGAATGCTGGGGACGAAACCGTCCGAGCTGACAGAATTTATAAGAAAAATTACAGCCGATCCTGAGAGGTTGTGGTGCAGCTGTTTGACCTGGTGTTTACTGAGGGGCCAGGTTGCTGGGGAAGCCTCCATGTTTAGATTCTGTGAAGGCTCTGCCTCCTGCAGTCTGGGAAATGAAATTCCCATTAGCCAACGTGCTAGATTCCCATCCTCAAAGTGTCACTTCACACCTCCTGTATCAGGATAAAAACCACCAAACGCTGAACTCTCTCCGGCGTTTGCAGACACACACACACTGTCAGGACAAGAGCACCGACCCCTTGCTCACTCCGAACTGCTGCAGCAAGCCAGGCCACTGACTGCTGAAGAGAAATGGACCTCACTGTCCCCCAGCTTCATGACTGCCTGATGTCCCCCAACTACAGCGGGCTGTCGGAGCTGAACTGTCTGAGCTCAGAGTCAGACTGTGTGTGGGAACCCGACAGTTCTTTCTCTGACTCCAGCACTCCACTGAGGCCCAGTTGGGTCAGTCTGGAGTTTGACCACCTGATGTTGACAGGTCAGCTCCAATTCCCCTCGGAATCTGACTGTCTCACCGACTCTACGTCCCACAGCCTGTCTCCCATCTCCTCCGTGGACTCTTCCCGATTTTCGCCATCGTGCTTCACCGTAGTATCTCCTGGGGAGAGCACTGAGGCCCGGAGTCTCCCCTCCCAACCCACAGAGCGGCCAGGTTCGGGCCAGAGGCTGAGGAAGACCAGGCCCCGCTACCCCGGGAGGCAGAGGCAAAGCGCCAGCGAGAGGGAGAAGCTGAGGATGAGGGGCCTGGCCAAAGCCCTGCACAACCTGAGGACCTACCTACCCCCTTCGGTGGTCCCCGCGAGCCAGAGCCTGACCAAGCTGGAGACCCTCCGCCTCACCATCCGCTACATCTCGCACCTCACCGAGCTGCTGAGGCTGAGTGAGGAGAGCCCCTCGGAGGGCAGCGACATCGAGGGCAGGTACCCACCGGACATGTGCAGCTGTCAGCCCTGGCTACAGCGGCCATTTGCGCCGCCATCTTTCACCCTCCCAGCCCTGCCTTCCTGTCACCAGAGAGAGCTGCTCACCATGTCCAGTCAATCTCACCTCACCACCTCGCAGGTAACGCAATTCTTTACCAAGGTGAGTCCTTTTCATGCAGCAGACCTTTCCATCCTTGTTGTTTACGGCCTATTTGCAATCGTGCTGTTTATGTGTGAGGGTAGGGTGTGAATTCTGAGGCCACCTGACTCTGATGTCCCCAGCCATTTCCTCTGTGTGTGTGTCAGTCCCCACTCCCAGCGAGTCATTAACCCCAAGCAGAGGGGAGCTTACAATATTGAAGAAAATCCCAGGCCTAGCATTATGCTTCTACACAGAAACAGGGAGGAATCTGAGCTCTGAGGGTCAATGGAAACATTAAAAGCCATTTTATTTTGGGAAACACAAAGGTCCAAAAGTGGGCAAAAACCTTATAGAGGTTTATAAAGTCATGAGGGGCATGGATAAGGTGAATAGCCACAGTCTTTTCCCCAGGGCGTCCACATCTAGGGAGCATAGGTTTAAGGTGAGAGGGGGAAAGATTTAAAAGGGAGCTAAGGGTCATTTTTTTCACACAAAGGATAGCGCGTGTATGGAATGAGCTGCCAGAGGAAGTTGTGGAGGCTGGTACAATTACATTTAAAAAACATTTGGACTAGTACATGAATAGGAAAGATTTAGAGGGACATGGGTCAAACGCAGGCAAATTGGACTGGTTTAGTTTGGGAAACTTGGTCGGCATGGATGAGTTGGGCCGAAGGGTCTGTTTCTGTGCTGTATGACTCTGACTCTGTGATACTATGACTCAAAATGGAATTGATGCATACTCCTGAGGAAGGTTTCACATCACTTGCCCAATTTTGATCTCCCTGCTAGGAGGGGATCTCGGTGCAGGAGGGCGGGGATCTCGGTGGGGATCTCCGTGCAGGAGAGTGGGGATCTCGACGGGGAAGAGTGGGCCTGGTCAAACCAGGCCTTAGGTAGGCCAGGTTTCCAGCGAGTTGTCCTTGCCCTTTCCCAGAGCTGCTCGCCCTCTTCTGAAAGTGGGCAGCCTTCAAGCTTGGTCCTATCATGACCGGTTAAAGAGGACATGGCAGAGAATGTCAGCAAGAAGGATAATTAAATTTGAAATGGGAGAACACCAAAAGTCACCCATAACATCAAAAAATATCAACCAAGTGTGGACATTCTTCATCTTGTCATGGCTGCTCCCAGCAAGTTTTTATTTAATTTGCTGTATGGTGGTACCCCACTGTCGGTTGCCCATCTTTAACGAGACAAGCATTCTTGTCTGGATTTTATAAATTAATCAAATTATTGAATTAGTCCAGTTGTTCTTTAGAGAGAAGTGTGCAACGTTGGGCAGGACGGGGAGGGTGTGGAATGCTTTACTTCCCCCTCCAGCTCTATTTGGATTTTAGTCTGCTCCCCCCTCCCCATCTTTGCCTCACTTTTAGTGTCACGGTGCTTCTCGAGATGAGCTGTGCATGTACATTAATAACTGATTCAGAAACAATAGCTGATTCAGTAATGGAGGATAAAGGGGAAAAGTAACACAGGTGATGTGGTGGTTGGTAAAAAGGAAATACAATGATTGAGTCTGGGTGTCTTGATTATGAGTCCTGTAACATTATGCCACTGTCACCTTGTGATGATGGTTTTGCCCATTCCATATTCTGCACAGGAGGCAGGTATATCCTGCGGTGGTGCTGTGTTTAGAAGTGGCAGGAGTTTACTAAGCTGTAAGATCCTGGATCTCCTCAGATTTTCATGACACTTCTGCCAGTTGTGTGTTGAGAGCAATGAGGGCCTGACTGGATCCCTGCTTGTCAACTGTATCAAAAAAGGCAGCACCTTTCACTGGTGTCTCCTGATTGTTGACCTCAAACATGGTGGGAGGATGGGAGCCCAAAATGGTTAACTGTTTGATTGGAATAAAAAAAACAGCCAGTTTCATGCCAATCACAGCCATTACGAAGTAAACAGAATCTCGGGTCAGATAAGAAGCGTCTCCCTGCTGACATCAGAAACTCACTAATGTTTATCTTTTAAAACAGGACTTCACCTGTGAAACTGAATCTTTGCCAGCTCATCAGTGTTCTCTGAACTATATCCCTGGATTCTGAGAAGTCCTGCCGACCTTCAGATGGATTATTATGGATATATAGCACAGAAATTGGCCGTTCGACCCATCCAGACCACGTTTATGCTCCATTTGAGCCTCCAGTCTTTTCTCAGCTAAATCCACCCGTTGCTTTCTCCCCCGTATGTTTCCCTAAATTCTATTTAAATGTATTACTGCTCTCTGAGGTAGACCTATCAATCTTAATGTGAAGAATTCTCTCCTGGTTTCCCAATTGGATTTCTTGGGGACTATTGTATATTGGCAGACTCTGGTTCTGCTCTTCTCTCCAAGAGGAAACATTTTCTCTGTACCCACTTGATTAAAATGTTTTGTAATTTTTATATTTTCTATCCAGATGCCATGAGCTTCTTTTCCAACAAGGTCTTTTAAAAAAATTTATTGCAAATATTAGCGATTTTATTTTTCTAACTTATTCTGTATTTTGTTGGAGTTGTTTTGGTAATGTACATATGATATTTATGCCTCTAATTTGTTTCTATATAAAACATGTATAATATAACTTTTATGTAACTCTGTACAGTTGGAGTCAGTGTTTCTCACATTTAATTTAATTCATAGTTTTGTTTTGGTTGGAGCTCAATAAAGTAATCCTTATGAGCTGCTTGAGAAATACATTTTGTTTCCTTGTCTTATTCATGGAAGTCAACAGACGCAGACAGAAGTTCTGTTCCACTGACACTGAGAGATCACCAGTCTCCCCATCCAACTGGTCATTCTTCCTATCTTATCCTATCTTACCCAGCAGCACTGGAAATGCAGCATCCAGAAAAGTGGCCAATCTTCTACTTATCATCCTTTCCTCGTCTCCACCCTCCTGAGCCTAACTGTTGGTCAAACCCAGTGGAATGCAGTCACCACTGGGACAGTGCCTCAAATCCGTCATGTGGAGGATTCAGTCATGAAGGCCCCTGGCAAAGGGAGAGCAGGACTGGCTTCCCTGTGACAAGGGGAGAGCGAAACGCAAGGTATGCAAGGTATCCAGTCATAGAGTCATATCCTTTAGTCCAACCAGTCCATGCCGACCATAGTCCCAAACTAAACTAGTCCCACCTGCCTGCACTTGGCCCATATCCCTCCAAACATTTCTTATTCATGTACTTGTCCAAATGTCTTTTAAATGATGTAACTGTACTCGCATCCACCACTTCCTCTGGCAGTTCATTCCCACGACTTGACAAGAAACAATTACAATTCCTCACTTTAATAGGATCTTAACCAGGCTCTGTGGGGCACCAAACTGTATCTCTGATGGGGCTAAAATGGAATTATTATAATTTAAATCAGGCCCACATTCCTCTGGTGACCTCCCTGAGCCTCCATTAAAGGAGGTGGATTGCCAACTGTGAATGTGTTTCAAATCCCACTTCCCAGAAAGGGTTAAAATCAGCTCTTGAATTTCAAGAGATATTTTAATTACAGTGATATGACCACCAAACCTATCCCTGCTCTGGCATTCTACCAGGTGCTTTGAGTCCCACTTGGCCAACAATCAATTAATTAATCATTGCTTCCTTCTGTAAAACACTGCCTTCGATCTCTTCGTCCATTCCTGACATCACCTCACGTCAACCTTTTCCTTGATGGGTTAAGTTTTCCTAAATCCTTTCTGCTCCCACCCAAAGTCATCTACCACAAAATCAACTCCTTTTTCTATATCATTTGTCTGTATTGACAGACCGGGCTGATGGCCTCTTCCTATTATGTATCATCCTGGTGGATTTCAGTCCATGAAGATTTTGTTCAGATAGCCCCAGCCTCAGTTTAACATCCTTAGTCACTACTATCTTCTAAAGAAAGGCAGAAGGATTCTCCCTGGTATCCCTCAATCTACAATGATTGGATAGCACAGTGGATCAGTGGTTAGCACTGCAGCCTCACAGCACCAGAGACCTGGGATTGATTCCACCCCTAGGTCTGTGCAGAGTTTGCATATTCTCCCCGTGTCTGCATGGTTTTCCTCTGGGTGCTCTGGTTTCCTCCAACAGTCCAAAGATGTGTAGGCTAGGTGGATTGGCCATACCAAATTGCCCACGATGTCCAGGCATGAGCAGGCCAATAGACAATAGACAATAGACAATAGGTGCAGGAGTAGGCCATTCAGCCCTTCGAGTCTGCACCGCCATTCAATATGATCATGGCTAATCATTCCTAATCAGTATCATCTTCCTACCTTATCTCCATACCCCTTGATTCCGCTATCCTTGAGAGCTCTATCCAACTCTTTCTTAAATGAATCCAGAGACTGGGCCTCCACTGCCCTCTGGGGCAGAGCATTCCACACAGCCACCACTCTCTGGGTGAAGAAGTTTCTCCTCATCGCTGTCCTAAATGGTCTACCCCGTATTTTTAAGTTGTGTCCTCTGATTCGGCACTCACCCATCAGCGGAAACGTATTTCCTGCTGCCAGAATGTCCAATCCTTTCATAATCTTAATGTCTCAATCAGATCCCCTCTCAGTCGTCTAAACTCAAGGGTATACAAGCCCAGTCGCTTCAGTCTTTCAGTGTAAGGTAATCCCGCCATTCCAGGAATTGACCTCGTGAACCTACGCTGTACTCCCTCAATAGCCAGAATGTCTTTCCTCAAATTTGGAGACCAGAACTGCACACAGTACTCCAGGTGTGGTCTCACCAGGGCCCTGTACAGCTGCAGAAGCACCTCTTTGCTTCTATACTCAGTTCCTCTTGTTATGAAGGCCAGCATGCTATTAGCCTTCTTCACTACCTGCTGTACCTGCATGCTTGCCTTCATTGACTGGTGTACAAGAACACCCAGATCTCTCGAACAGCCCCTTTACCTAAATTGATTCCATTGAGGTAGTAATCTGCCTTCCTGTTCTTGCCACCAAAGTGGATAACCATGCATTTATCCACATTAAACTGCATCTGCCATACATCTGCCCACTCACCTAATTTGTCCAGGTCACCCTGTAATCTCCTAATATCCTCATCACATTTCACCCTGCCACCTAGCTTTGTATCATCAGCAAATTTGCTAATGTTATTACTAATACCATCTTCTATATCATTAGCATATATTGTAAAAAGCTGCGGTCCCAGCACGGATCCCTGCGGTACCCCACTGGCCACTGCCTGCCATTCCGAAATGGAGCCATTTATCACTACCCTTTGTTTCCTATCACCAACCAATTTTCAATCCAATCTAGTACTTTGCCCCCAATACCATGCGCCCTAATTTTACTCACTAACCTCCTGTGTGGGACTTTATCACAAGCTTTCTGAAAGTCCAGGTACACTACATCTACTGGATCTCCCTCGTCCATCTTCAGAGTTACATCCACAAAAAATTCCAGAAGATTAGTCAAGCATGATTTCCCCTTCATAAATCCATGCTGACTCTAACCTATCCTAATATTACCATCCAGATGTACCGTAATTTCAGCCTTTATAATAGACTCCAGCATCTTTCCCACCACTGAGGTCAGACTAACTGGTCTATAATTTCCTGCTTTCTCTCTCCCACCTTTCTTAAAAAGTGGTATAACATTAGCCACCCTCCAATCCTCAGGAACCAACCCCGAATCTATCGAACTCTGGAAAATAATCACCAACGCATCCACGATTTCTCGAGCCACCTCCTTCAGTACCCTGGGATGTAGACCATCAGGCCCAGGGGACTTATCAACCTTCAGACCTAACAGTCTCTCCAACACCAAATCCTGGCAAGTATAAATTCCCATAAGTTCAGGTCCTTCAGCCACTGTTACCTCAGGGAGATTGCTTGTGTCTTCCCCAGTGAACACAGATCTGAAGTACCCATTTAATTCTTCTGCCATTTCTTTGTTCCCCATAATCTGTCTTCAAGGGCCCAATTTTAGTCCTAACCATTTTTTTGCCTTGCACATACCTAAAAAAGCTTTTACTATCCTCCTTTACCTTCATAACTCATTTTTCCTCTGCGTACTTCCTTCTTAGTAATCCTCTGTTGCTCTTTAAAAGCTTCCCAGTCCTCAGTTTTCCCACTTATCTTTGCTATGTTATACTTTTTCTCTTTTAACTTTATGTTGGTTGGGTTAGCTGTGGGGGATGCGAGTTACAGGATGCATTGGGTCTGGGTGGGATGCTGTTTGAAGGGTCAGTGTGGACCTAGTGGGTTGAATGGCCTGCTTCCACACTTTAGGGATCCTGTGATTCTACAGCATGTGATCTGGCCTTTATCACATTGCTGTTTATGGGAGCTTGCTGTGTGCAAATTGGCAGAAGCACTTTCTACAATAGAGTTCATCCTTCAGGAATCCTTCACTGCCATTAAAGTGTTTTGCAACACATCCTAAGGTCTGAGAATGTGCTGTAATGAAGTCTTTCTTCTACCTTGCACATCAAATCATTGTTATTATGCAAGTGGAATATGACAGGAGCTGGAAATCTGAATGAAAAATAGAAACAGCTGGAAAACAGCCAGGCAGAACCACCAGAGGGCGAGACTGAGTTAACGTTTCACACTGACAGCATGTTCTGATATTGGTCCTCAGAGTTCCGGAAAAGTGTTCTCTAACATTTATCTGTTTTGATTTGTTCTTATTACTGTTCTCATGTTCATGAGAGGAGGGTAAATTAGGGGTTAACATAATGCAATGGATACTGAATAAAGGTTTTTATTGATGGTCTATGTCTCTCATTGTTGGGAATCTACGATACTCTCATGTTGCTTGCCTCTGCACTGAACCAAAGTAAAGAATTCTCAAGGCAAGCACCAGAGGGCAGTACAGGCCAGAAAGTAATGAACAAATCTAACCGTAAAATTAGATTAGATTCCCTACATTGTGGAAACAGGCCCCTTGGCCCAACACGTGCACACCGACCCTCCGAAGAGCAACCCACCCCCCTCTGACTAATGTTCCTTACACTGTGGGCAATTTAACATGGCCAATTCACCTGGCCTGTGGGAGGAAACCGAAGCATCTGGAGGAAACCCATGCAGAGCCAGGGAGAATGTGCAAATTCCACCTGAGGATGGGATTGAACCTAGGACCCTGGTTCTGTGAGGCAGCAGTGCTAACCACTGTGCCACCCCAGCAAAAAATTGATATGTGTCAATGATAGAGAAGTCAAGTAAAAAGGACAATCATTTAGCGTATTGTTCACCACGATCCCTCCTAAACACGGTTATTAACATTTGTTAAAAGCTAAGCATCAAAGGCTTTAGAGTTTTAACATTATATCTTGCAGCAGCCTGGATTTAAATAGCGCCTTTAACACAGCAAAAAGTCCCAAGGAGCTTCAGGAGACATGGGCAATATTAGAACAGGAGATGGAAATCTTTATTGAAGAGCTAGTTCAGTATATTAGGAGAGGAGAGAGATATAGATAGGAGAATAGAATAGTTTATGGAGGGAATTCCAGAGATTACCATAAAGAATCATATCTTGATAATAAAAGGCATTCGTGGCAAAGAAATGAATGACAAAACATTGAATGTTATTCTAGTAACTGTTATACAGTCTCAGTTTAGAGTTGAGTAGAGGGAACAGGGGATAGCAGAAGGGAGAATGACAGTGTAGAATGGGCTTAGAACTTAGATTTTAATATCAGTCAAGTCAACAATGAGCAATGAACAATATGATTCTGCAGGGATTTCAGAGTCAAGGGCCAGTACTGTATGTAACCTTGAACAGTTGGGCTCCAATGTTTCATGTGTGTATTTTTAGGAATCCAGCACAATTGGCAAGTTTAATCCCAATTCCTAGAAGAGCATTTATCTATAATCAATCCTATCTCAAAGTGCAGTTGACACATTGAATTCACTAATATTCAGTGTTATGTTTTGTTGGCAAGCATAGCAGCAAACATGACTTGTATAAAGTCCACATGTAGCCATAGGGTGAATGAAGAATTAATTTGTTTTGGTTGAGAGTGGAAAGTTGGCTAAGTGAATCCTAACTGGGCTGAAAATGTGTTGCTGGAAAAGCGCAGCAGGTCAGGCAGCATCCAAGGATCCCTTCTTCCTGCATTCCTGATGAAGGGCTTATGCCCGAAACATCGATTCTCCTGCTCATTGGATGCTGCCTGACCTGCTGTGCTTTTCCAGCAACACATTTTCAGCTCTGATCTCCAGCATCTGCAGTCCTCACTTTCTCCTAAGTGAATCCTAATGCCTGTACCAACATGTAGATAAGGTTAGGGCTTGCAAGCTGGAAAGGGGTGGTCAGTATTTTATTTTTATATATACTGGTCAAGGATATTTTTGAGACTGGAAGAAGACCGGACTGCAGTGGAGTTCCTCAGGAGTCAGTATTGGGAGATGTAATATATACAATGTTCTGGATCAGGGTGTGCAGTGGGTAACTTCGAAATTTATAGTTGAGACTATGCTTGAAAAATGTAAATTGTAAGGAGGACAGTGTGAAACTCCAAAAGGACATTGACAAGTTGTGGAGTGTGCGAATGGATGACAGGTGAAGTTCAAAGCAGAGCAGTGTGAGGTGATGCATTTTGGTCAGAACAACACTGAAAATGAAGATATATTAGAGAGTACAGAGGGCATGAGACCTGTGGATATATGTGTACAGATCATTAAAGATGACAGGGCAGCTGGAGAGAGCAGTTAATAAAACATACAATGATGTTGACTTTATTAATAGGGGCACGGATTACAAGAGCACAGAGGTGATGTTGAAAATTTGTACAAGACATTTACTAGACCCCAGCTGGAGTATTGTGTGCAGTTGTGGGTGCCATGTGATAGGAAAGATGTGAATGTATCAGAGAAAGTGCAGAAGCAATTTGCAAGAATGACTCCAGGAATGAAAATGAAAAACTTCAGTGATGAGGTGTGAGTGAAGAATTTGGGAGTGTTCTCCTTGGAGAGAAGAAGGCTGTGAGGAGGTTTGGTAGAGATTTACAAAATTAGAGTGGGGTGGACAGAGTAGAGAAAGAGAAGCTGTTCCCACTGCTAAAAGGAAAAAAGAACAGGAGGGTGTAGATTTAAGGTGATATGCAAAAGAAGCAAGGGCTATATGAGAAAAAAACTTTGAGTCTTTAGGGTGTGGAATGCATTGACTGGAAATGTGATGGAGGCAGGTTCATTTGAGACATTCAAGAGGGACATTGAATGGTTATTGAATAGAAATGTTGTGTAGGGAAATGGGGAGAAGGCGGGAGATTGACACTAGGGGATAGAATCAGTGCAGGCATGATGGGCCAAATGGCACAATTCAGTGGTTTTGAGATCCTGTTCATTCACTGGATGTGGTCAGCAATTTTTTTTCCCCTCCCTAATTGAAAAGGTGTGGTGGGCTACCCTGGAATGCAATGACTGACTTGCTTGGTCACTGACTTGGAGTCATCTATAAGTCAGACTAAAATTGTTCACATGGCCAATTATTGTCACCTAGAATACATTCTCTGAAAAGTTGGTCAAAGCAGACTTAAAGGCCATTTCCAAAAGGAAATTAAATGCTAACCAGAAAGCGAACAGACCGTGGTCCTGTTTGGGGCAGAGTAAAAGTGTGGGACTAATTGGATGCGTCTTTCAAAGGGTTGACACAGAGATAGTGGGCTGAATGGCCTAATTCTGTACTGTTTAATTCTAATTTCACATATGACATTCATCCCATCAGCAGATAGGCACTTCCACATGACTAAATCTCATGACATAATTCATGGTTACATCACGACCATTAACAGTACCAAACATTTTAAAGGATGGCATATCCCTTTGAAGACGAGGAAGTTCACATCAGTTACTTATTTTTATGAAACAGAATGGTAATCTTAGAGTGTACTATAGAGAATCAGCACTTGAACAGCTTTGAACAATACAGCTCTTTTATTCTCTGCAAACTTTACAATTTAATTTTCAACCAGTACTTCAGGAAAGAGGATGTTACATGATTTCAAAAGGAGAACCTGTAATTTGTTTTTATCAATGAAACTTGGAAACAAAATGTGAAATATTTTCCTTCCAATCAAACACAACTGCCGGTCCAATATGGGTTGAGTGTTCCCTATATGTTAGCCCATCTAACATATGGCAAGTGACATATGTGACTATGCCTTAGTCACATAGGTTCAAAACCCACCATGGTGGAATTTGATTCCATTTTTTAGAAAAGGGATAGACTAATGTGAATATGTAACCCCCCCAGTGATCGCTGTAAAAACCCATCTGGTTTACTAATGCCCTTTAGGGAAGGGAATCTGCCGTTCTGGTTTATAATGTAATACTAAACCACCTATAAGTACTGGATGAGTTACAGCAATTCAAGAGTGGCTTGGAAGCAAAGATTAGCATGAAGGCATATTTAATGAATGGCAAGACACTGGGTAGCTTAGCGGAACAGAGGGATCTTGAGGTAATTATTCACAGATCCCTGAAGGCAGCAGAGCACACGAACAAGATGATTAAGAAGACATATGGGCACTTGTGTTCATCAGTTGTGACATAGAATATAAGGAGAAAGTGAGGACTGCAGATGCTGGAGATCTGAGTCGAAAGTGTGGTGCTGGAAAAGCACAGCCAGACAGGCAACATCCGAGGAGCAGGAGAATCAATGTTTTGAGCATAAGCTCTTCATCAGCCCTTCCTGATGAAGGGCTCGTGCCTGAAACGTCAATTCTCCTGCTCCTGGGATGCTACCTGTCTGGCTGTGCTTTTCCAGCACCACACTTTTCGGCATCGAATATGAGACCCAGGAGGTAGTGTTGGAGTTGTACAGAGCGTTGGTCAGGTCACAGCTGGAGGACTGTGTGCCATTCTGGACCCTTACTAAAGAAAAAAATGTGACTAGAGGATGTTCACCAGGATGTTATCTGTGTTGGAGCAATTGAGCTTTGAGAGACTAGATAGACTTGGATTGTTTTCTTAAGAGCAGAGAAGACAGACAGGGGATATGATTGAGGTGCATAAGATGATGAGGGTTCTGGGACAGGGTGATAGGGCGCAGCTGTTCCCATTGGTTGAGGAGTCAATCTCGAGGGGGCATAGTTATAGAGTAAAGGCCAGGATATTCAGAGGGGATTTGAGGAAAAACATTTTCATTCACAGGCTGGTGGGAATCTGGAATGCACTCGGAAGGTAATAGAGGCCAGAAATCATATAAACTTGAAAAAATATTTGAATGAGCACTTCGAATATCATAAGGATTTGGGACAAGTACAGGAAATTGGGATGAGTGCATCTTTAGCCATAGCTATTGTTGGTGCAGACTCAGTGGGTCAAATGGGCCTTTACTGCACTGTATGAATCTGAGTCCATAAGTCTCTGAGTCTATGATCCCTTTCTCCATGAACAAACAATCCCACAAATGAACATTTTTAAAAATGCCATAAGACAATATAGTTGTTAGGGAAGTTAAATATATCTTCAAGTTCTTTTTCTACATATTTCTCATGTTTCGAGTGCTATTCCCAACAACACAGCCATATTTCTATTGAGTTAAAAAAATCGCACAACACCAGTTTATAGTCCAACAGGTTTATTTGGAAGCACACTAGCTTTCAGAGTGACATTCCATCAACCACCTGATGAAGGAGCAGCGATCCAAAAGCTAATGCTTCTAAATAAACCTGGTGCTGTGTGATTTTTAACTTTGTCCACCCTAGTCCAACACCGGCATCTCCAAATTATATTTCTATTGAGAAATCATCTGAAATTTTGCATAGAAAAATCTTATAGGGATAATCAGTAACAGATTGCTACAAGTTTTTATCACTAACAAATCTCAATTCACAAGCATTTAATAAATGCTCACTCGTATGGAATCATTTCTATGGACAATGGGATTGTGTAATCTGAGCATTGAAACAAGGTAGCAATATTCAGGTACTGAGAAAGACTTCTTCATTTCAGCATGAGACTTATTTAGTGTATGACATAATCAGCCCTATCCCTATCCCTATGGCTACTCACAAGGTAACAGAAAGAATTATGACAGAGACGGGGCCACTGAGTGAAGGTCAGTGAATTCCGATTGATTGCACTGACTAAATGCACACAAAGGATTCTATCCCAGAGACAGTGCGCTGTCTGTTCTGAAAACTGGTGGTGCAAGATGCCAGCGGCAGCACGGTGGCTCAGTGGTTAGTGGTTAGCACTGCAGCCTCACAGCACCAGGGTCCCGGGTTCGATTGCAGCCTCGGGCGACTGACTGTGTGGAGTTTGCACGTTCTCCCTGTGTCTGTGTGGGTTTCCTCTGGGTACTCTGGTTTCCCCCCCACAGTCCAAAGATGTGCAGGTCAGGTGAATTAGCCATGCTAAATTGCCCGTAGTGTTAGGTGCATTAGTCAGAGGGAAATGGGTCTGGGTGGGTTACTCTTCGGAGGGTCGGTGTGGAATGGTTGGGCCAAAGGGCCTGTTTAGACACTGTAGGGAGTCTAAAAGATGTGCTCCAGGATAATCAAATGCATTGTAGCATAGAAACTAAATGGAAGTGTTGGGATAAATCAGACCTAGCTAAGGGACGTTCTCTTTGTTTTCCTATAATCTTGCCTTGCACACCTCATGATTGGCACGGTGTCTGATCTGTCCAGTCCTTGGACTATTCCTTGACTGCAGGCAGCTCCAATCACATTCTTTATTCACTTGGCACTGAGTCTTCTTTCCCTCAACAACCCCATTCACCCTCTCTCAGTCGAAGGATAGCAGAGACTGAATAAGCTTAATCATCCATCAGTGGATAAATAATTACTGCAGAAGCATTCATCATCTACAAGGGGTTTTTTTCTAAATGTGTCATTATGAAAGCATCTTCAATGACAGAATGATAAGATAATTATCAAAGAGAATGAGCATAGCCCCATAGGACTCCTTCTGCCTTACATAGGAAGGCAGTTAGGCAGCAGTAGTATTCTGGAGCCACAAGTTCATGGGTTCAAGTCCCACCATAGGACATAGGGATATCTGAATTCAATTGGAGATAAATAAGCATAAAAAGTTTTAACAATGAAGATTAGCCTCAGAGCAGCCATGTTTGTTGATTAAAAACCCATCTGGTTCACTAATGTCGTTTAGGAAAGGAAATTTGTCATCCTTACCTGGTCTGGCCTACATGTGACATCAGACCCACAGGAGTGTGGTTAATTCTTAAGTGCCCTCTGGGCAATTAGAGATGGGTAGCAATGCCAACATCTCCTGAGTGAATTAAAAAACAATCTTTAATGGTCTTGGGTTTCTTGTGTACTGCTATAACTGGAACCTTATTTCCCCAACTTCCTCACTCAATGGGCCTATCATTTATATCTTCAAACTAATAGTAATGAATTAGGCGCCTCTTTTACATGTTGCCTGATTTGTTTTTCTTTCTTATTGACTTTGTGAAGAAGTTTCGAGAGTCGGTCCTAAAATGTTTTTCTGCTAATTGGTACTGGCTGTGCTTGCATGATTTCACTTAAAGTCAAATTTTGATTTACTTTTTGCAATTTTACTCATGTCTGGATGAAAGTGTAAAGAAACTTGCATTTAAAATAGAGGTAAATGTGATGTAGGATTTCAGTTCTATGAAGTTAAAAAGGAATATCTAGGCCATAAGAAATGGAAAATAGTTTATTTACAATCAAAACTCAAATCAGTCAGCTAAGTTCAAAATTTAAGAGTGAACATAGCAGTGATATTTCTTTTGGGATTGAGCATCTGTAAATATCATTGTTGAGAAATAGTTTGAGAGACAAAGAGATCCACAACATAAAAAGGCCTTTTAGCCCATCGTATCTCTGCTGGGCAAAAACAAAGGTTTAACTTTAGTTCGCTGTTTATGTTAATATCTTTCTAAATTAACACATATATCTTTGCTTTATAAATATAAATTGTGCAAAACTTTGTTTTTTTATTAAAATCACTGGCAGCCTTGTGTGAGTATATTCAGTAACTAATCACTGTGGCAACTAACAGCAAAAAACAAACATGTTCTATCAAGCCAAGTTTCATAAGAACATAAGATATAAAAGCAGAATTAGGCCACTCAGCCCATTTTGTCTGCTCCACCATTCAATCATGGTTGATAGGTTTCTCAAGCCCATTCTCCTGCCTCCTCCCTGTAACCCTTGATCTCTTTAGTAATTACTATCTATCTCTCTCTTTACATACACTCAATGGTTTAGCCTTCACACCTTTTTGTGGAATAGTTTTCACAGGTTACTCACCCTGTGGTTGAAGAAATTCCCTCTTAATTCAGTTCTAAAGGAAATGTCCTTTCACGCTAAGGCTGTTCCTTCTCGCCCCAGTCTTCCCTACTAGTGGAAGTCTCTATTAAGTCTCCATATCCAGTCTTTCCAGATCTTTCAGTATTCTGCAAATTTCAGTCAGATCCCCCTTCATCCTTCTAAACTCCATTGAGTGCAGACCTAGAGTCCTCAACCATTCCTTAAATGACAAGCCCTTCATCCCTGGGATCATCCACGTCAACCTCCTCTGGACACTCCAAGGCTGACACATTCTTCCTTAGATACGAGGCCCAAAACTGCTCACAATATACCAAGTGTGGTCTAATCAGAACCTTATTCAGCCTCAGTTGTATACAGAGGAACCTTGATTATCTGAACAAGGTGGGTGGGCACTATTTCATTCAGATAATTGATTATTTGGTTAATCGTTTCAATGCCTTTCCTCTGGGGCTCTATTAAGTCTGCTCCCTGTTCAGGAGACTAGCAGCAGCATAGTGTGCGTGAGACCTCAACACCACCCCCAAACCCCATCCAAAACTGCCCCCTGCCTGTCCCTAAAACCCCGTCCAACACCACCACCTGCCCGCCCCCAACACCACCCACCCACCCCTCTGCCCACCCACAACACTGCCCCGCCTGCCCCCACCCACCTCCCAGTTCTCCCGCACCCAGCCCCAACTCCCACCTCCCGTGCCGACGCCCCCTCTCTGGGGCAGCCGGACTGGACATCAACAACAAGACTGCTGCTGCTACTGCCTTTTGGGGGGGTGAGTCTCCAAATAGCATGTGCACACATACACAACTTTTTGACAGGTTCCACCTTTGCCCTGTACAGGACAACGTTAGAGAGATTGTCTGGGGAAGGGGGGTTTAGGGTACACACCTGTGTAGAACTCCAGGGAAAGTGTCGGGGGAGAGAGAGAGAGAGGGGGAGGGAGGTCAGTTATTTCGAGACAGTGCCTGCACTCCCATCAGTCGAGGGCTGTTCTCAGCAGCACTTTTAATCACTGTAAACAAAAGACATGATCAGTGTTGGACACACATCTTTAATGGATTCCTGAAGAAGGGCTCATGCCCGAAACTTCGATTCTCCTGCTCCTTGGATGCTGCCAGACCTGCTGCGCTTTTCCAGCAACACATTTCAGCACCACACATCTTTAATGTCATGTTTCTGTCAGGACCGCAAGATCTCCTTCGGATAATCTGATTTTCGGATAATTGGTATTAGGATAATCGTGGTTCCTCTGTATATCTGCTCTTGTATTCTAGCTGTTTTGAAATTAGCACTAACTTTGCATTTGCCTTCTGTGGGAGAAAAATCTGCAATCCTGCCCATCTACAGTATGACCACATAAGAAGCACAGAAGCTGGCTTGCAAAACACAGAAATCAAGCCTGCCAACACACAGAACACACCCACAATGCCCCAGTGTTGACCAAACAGGCTAACAGAGAAACCAGACTAGATTAGATTACTTACAGTGTGGAAACAGGCCCTTCGGCCCAACAAGTCCACACCGACCCGCCGAAGCGCAACCCACCCATACCCTTACATTTACCCCTTACTACGGGCAATTTAGCATAGCCTATTCACCTGACCTGCACATCTTTGTGACTGTGGGAGGAAACCGGAGCACCCGGAGGAAACCCACACAGACACAGGGAGAATGTGCAAACTCCACACAGTCAGTCGCCTGAGGCGGGAATTGAACCCGGGTCTCTGGCGCTGTGAGGCAGCAGTGCTAAACACTGTGCCACTGTGCCGCCCACAGACATGGCCAAGCTACTCTCAGACCAGAGAATACACCTCCCAAACAACCTTCACAGTAAGTTCCCCTCCCTGATTAGCACTGTGGTCCCAATACCCTAAAGGACAGGCTTGTTTCCCATTGAAACCAATACCGCATAAACAAAGAGGCAGACGAGGAGGCCCTGGAAGAGTTTGCTTGCAGGAGGAACACAATGGACACACCTGGATGCCAGGAGAAGGGACATTTGCACCTATTCACGCAGACAGGAAATACAATGAAAAATCCTCTCAAAGACATTCTCACCTACTCACAGAGATGGCTGAAATCCCTTGTGTCAATTGCAAATGAATTGCTGCTACCAGACGGTTGCTTAATTTCCATTCAGTTTATTCTTGCTTTAACCAATTTACAATTTTCACCATTATACTGAAACTACTTTATAATTAACATCTTTGTGTTGTATCCCTATAAAACCTACCAGCACCTTCTGCTCAGGGAAGAGCATTCAAGCCATCTCTGTAGACAATCACTTCTGTGTCAACCTGGTCAATTCCTCTTCCGGGATATCGCCTTGTTGGATAAACTGCTTGTCAATTTCACCCCTAGCCTCATTTGGTCTCTGAATTTCTCCGACACCTTCCTAACTGCGAACTGAACCTGCATGTTAACTAAGAAAATCTTGAACTCAGACCCCCTGCCCACTTTGTGCTTCAGATTTCTAATTTTGGAAGTCTTCCCCAGTTTAGAAAATATTCTATGCCATTATTCTTCCTACCAAAGTGCATTCCTTCCTACATTGTATTCCATCTGCCACTTCTTTACCCACTTTCCTGGCCTGGCCAAGTCCTTTTGCAGCCTTCCTGTTTCCTCACATTACTTGTCCCTCCAACTAGCTTTGTTTCATCTGCAAACATAGCAACAAGGCCATTAGTTACTTTGTCCAGATCATTATTGGAATCATACCGTCAAACAGCATGGCAATAGGCCCTTCGCACTGGACTTTAACCTGGTGTCAGGTGACTTCTGTCATTGTCCACCCCAGCCCAACTCTCTGGCACTCTCACATCATTTCTAAGAGACAGCATGAGAAAGGACCTTACTCTGAAGCAGGGCAGTTCCCCAGCCAGGTCATATCTCCAAATTTCCGTTCAATTCTGCTCATCTCTGAGGTCAATGCGCAGTCTGAAAAATGATTTGTGGTGAATCCTTAAGTCTGGATTTCTCTCTAGGCTCTCTCTCTAGGCAGATGAGCTTGGAAATCACAAGTTCAATGCTTTCTGAAGCTTCAGTACTATGTTTGTGCATTCAGTGCGGTCACCTGGCCAGTGTGCTTCTGAACTAGAAGGCTCCTCACCCATTCTGGGATTGATGGTGTCTGAGTTCCAACATAGCACCTCCCCCCACAAAAAAAACCTTCTGATCCTGGACTGATAGTTTGGAAGACTATTTTGGAAAATAAATGCTGTGTTTACAAAAACAGGCATTCTCTCAACTCTGTGCTCCTGATTTGTAGATAAAAATTTGAAGTCTAGTATCAGAGGACTGGTTCCTACACGATTCTATTCCAACAGAAATTACTGCTCTTCCTGCGTTTCCCTCTGAGTGTTCTTAATAATCTGCACAGCTACATTTAACGATTCAGAAATTGATGCTCCTACTTATACTTTCCCCCGTTTAGAATCCTGCTTTTATAGCAACAGGTGTCCACCGTGGTAAAAACAATGACTGCAGATGCTGGAAACCAGATTCTGGATTAGTGGTGCTGGAAGAGCACAGCAGTTCAGGCAGCATCCGAGGAGCAGTAAAATCGACGTTTCGGGCAAAAGCCCTTCATCAGGGATACAGGCAGAGAGCCTGAAGGGTGGAGAGATAAGTGAGAGGAAGGTGGGGATGGGGAGAGAGTAGCGTAGAGTACAATAGGTGAGTGGGGGAGGGGATGAAGGTGATAGGTCGGGGGTGGGGGGAGGGTGGAGTGGATAGGTGGAAAAGAAGATAGGCAGGTAGGACAAGTCATGGGGACAGTGCTGAGGTGGAAGTTTGGATCTAGGGTGAGGTGGGGGAAGGGGAAATGAGGAATCTGTTGAAGTCCACATTGATGCCCTGGGGTTGTAGTGTTCCGAGGCGGAAGATGAGGCGTTCTTCCTCCAGGCGTCTGGTGGTGAGGGAGCGGCGGTGAAGGAGGCCCAGGACCTCCACGTCCTTGGCAGAGTGGGAGGGGGAGTTGAAATGTTGGGCCACAGGGCGGTGTGATTGATTGGTGCGGGTGTCTCGGAGATGTTCCCTAAAGCGCTCTGTTAGGAGGCGTCCAGTCTCTCCAATGTAGAGGAGACCGCATCGGGAACAATAGATACAATAAATGATATTGGTGGATGTGCAGGAAAAACTTTGGATGTGGAAGACTCCTTTAGGGCCTTGGATAGAGGTGAGGGAGGAGGTGTGGGCGCAGGTTTTACAGTTCCTGCGATGGCAGGGGAAAGTGCCAGGATGGGTGGGTGGGTTGTAGGAGGGCGTGGACCTGACCAGGTAGTCACGGAGGGAATGGTCTTTGCGGAAGGCGGAAAGGGGTGGGGAGGGAAATATATCCCTGGTGGTGGGGTCTTTTTGGAAGTGGCGGAAATGTCGGCAGATGATTTGGTTTATGCAAAGGTTAGTAGGGTGGAAGGTGAGCACCAGAGGCGTTCTGTCCTTGTTACGGTTGAAGGGGTGGAGTCTGAGGGCGGAGGTGCGGGATGTGGACGAGATGCGTTGGAGGACATCTTTAACCACGTGGAAAGGGAAATTGCGGTCTCTAAAGAAGGTTCCCATCTGATGTGTTCTGCGGTGGAACTGGTCCTCCTGGGAGCAGATACAGCGGAGGCAGAGGAATTAGGAATATGGGATGGCATTTTTGCAAGAGGTAGGGTGGGAAGAGGTGTAATCCAGGTAGCTGTGGGAGTCGGTGGGTTTGTAAAAAATGTCAGTGTCAAGTCGGTCATCATAAATGGAGATGGAGAGGTCCAGGAAGGGGAGCGAGGTGTCAGAGATGGTCCAGGTAAATTTAAGGTCAGGGTGGAATGTGTTGGTGAAGTTGATGAATTGCTCAACCTCCTCGCGGGAGCATGAGGTGGCGCCAATGCAGTCATCAATGTAGCGGAGGAAGAGGTGGGGAGTGGTGCCGGTGTAATTACGGAAGATCAACTGCTCTACGTAGCCAACAAAGAGACAGGCATAGCTGGGGCCCATACGTGTGCCCATGGCTATGCCTTTGGTCTGGAGGAAGTGGGAGGATTCGAAGGAGAAATTGTTAAGGGTGAGGACCAGTTCGGCCAAACGAATGAGAGTGTCAGTGAAAGGGTACTGTTGGGGACGTTGGGAGAGGAAAAAACGGAGGGCTTGGAGGCCCTGGTCATGGCGGATGGAGGTGTAGAGGGATTGGATATCCATGGTGAAGAGGAGGTGTTGGGGGCCAGGGAAACGGAAATCTTGGAGGAGGTGGAGGGCGTGGGTGGTGTCTCGAATGTATGTGGGGAGTTCCTGGACTAGGGGGGATAGGACAGTGTCGAGGTAGGTAGAGGTGAGTTCAGTGGGGCAGGAGCATGCTGAGACAATGGGTCGGCCAGGGTGGTCAGGCTTGTGGATCTTGGGAAGGAGGTAGAACCGGGCAGTGCAGGGTTCCTGGACTATGAGGTTGGAAGCTGTGGGTGGGAGATCTCCTGAGGTGATGAGGTTCTGTATGGTCTGGGAGATGATGGTTTGGTGATGGGGGGGTGGGGTCATGGTCGAGGGGGCGGTAGGAAGAGATGTCCTCAAGTTGGCGTTTGGCTTAAGTGGTGTAGAGGTCAGACTACCACTGTGCCCCCTCCCCCCCCCTTTATCTGCTGGCTTGATGGTGAGGTTGGGATTGGAGCAGAAGGATTGGAGGGCTGCGTGTTTTGAGGGTGAGAGGTTGGAGTGGGGGAGGGGGGTAGACAGGTTGAGGTGGTAAATGTCCCGGCGGCAGTTGGAAATGAAGAGGTTGAGGGCAGGTAATAGGCCAGCGCGGGGTGTCCAGGTGGATGCAGTATGTTGGAGGTGGGCGAAGGGGTCCTCGGAAGGTGGGCGGGAGTCCTGATTGTGAAAGTAAGCTCGGAGGCGGAGGTGTTCGATGTTACAGCGCGTATTAAATTCATTGTTGCGTGGACGGAGGGAGATGAAGGTGAGTCCTTTGCTGAGGACTGATCATTCATCCTCAGTGAGGGGAAGGTCTGGAGGGATGGTGAAAACTCGGCAGGGCCGGGAGCTGGGATCTGGTGTGGGTGTGGAGCTTGGAGTGGGGGCGGAGCCAATAACTGGAGTGGGTGTGATGGTGGGGGGAATGGGGGTGGAACATGAGCAGGGGTGGTGTTCCCCTCAGGGTTCTGGGGGCCGGGAATGGTGACAGTGGGATCTGTGGGGGGCGTGTCAGCAGAATACAGGTGAGTGGCGTTGGTGGGGACGGAAGTGGTGGCAGACATGGCAGTAGTGGTGGCGGAAGTCACTGAGTGTGTGACATCAGCAATTATGTGGGGGCGGAAGTGATGTCACATGTGATGCATGAGGAATTGAGAGGGGTGGAAGTGGTTGTGGGAGTGGCCATGATGGGGGCGGAAGTAACATCATCAATCAGCATGGGGGTGGGAGCTGCACCAGCCGCATGGCTAATGGTGTCCGAGCAGTTCCAGACGCCGGGGGAATCTTCTGGAATGTTTGAGGAGCGCTGGTTATGGAGGTAGATAGACAAAAGTTTGTTGTACTTACAGTTTTTGATGTTTGAGATGGAGTTGAAATACTGTTTGTTGAGAGTATGAATTCTCCTGAGGATGTAGTACAGAGTGGGTCCTTTGCAATTCTGAGAGAGTGTGGCCCTCAGCTGAGGCAGGGCTGACTGTAGAGAGGTTAGGTGCCGGCGCATTGCTGCAAGCGTGGAGCGGAAGATCTTGAAGGAGAACCATTGCTGGTGTTTTTGAATCTGTAGTCTGCACTGTTTGTCCTATTCGGGTCCGAACTCTGCTGGTTTAAAGGTGGTCCGGAGTCCGTGTGGGATGAGTTGGTTATGGAGGCAGGCACTGAGGAAGCAAATGTGGCTGTGGTAGCGAGTCTGTTTCAGGACATGGTTGAAGAGCTTCAGGGCAGAGGAAATGACCTTGGAGTTGCAGTGGGAGAGGGACTCCCTGAGATTCTTGTAGAGAGAGGAGGAAAACTTCTTCAAGGCAGGCATCCTTGCAAGAGGATCCGCAGTAGGGTTAAAATCAACGAGGTAAAAACAATAACTGCAGATGCTGGAAACCAGATTTCACAGTAGGGTTAAAATCAATTTGTCCACCTTGTACATCCTACACTGCATCAGCTCAAATTTCATTACATTGAAATTCATTTGTCTATTAGTCCCCCGGGCAGCAACTTTATTCAGGTCTTTTTTTTGTATTTGTCACAATCATCTTCAATGTTACCTATCCTGGTAATGGCTAATACTTGTTCACAAATTTTGAAACTTTACTTTGGTTGCTTGAGTCCAAGCTTTTTATGTCACATATGAATAAATTCACTGATCCCTGAGAAAGACCATTTCCCACCTTCCATTAGTCTCTCAAAATTTCCTTGGTGGACTATCATTAGTGAGTGATTGCTGGCAATGGTGAGTATCAGCAAATACTTAGAGGTAAAAACAATGACTGCAGATGCTGGAAACCAGATTCTGGATTAGTGGTGCTGGAAGAGCACAGCAGTTCAGGCAGCATCCAAGTAGCTTCGAAATCGACGTTCCTGATGAAGGGCTTTTGCCCGAAACGTCGATTTCGAAGCTACTTGGATGCTGCCTGAACTGCTGTGCTCTTCCAGCACCACTAATCCAGAATCAGCAAATACTGTTAAACTCTACTGTTTCTTGCTTTCCCACCAGTGTACTGATCATTTGGCTTCTTGTTTCTGGACTGGTCCTGTCATGAAGATACAGTGTGATATCTTATCATCAATCTTTTGAAAAGCCAATTATTTTGCATCTACTTCGAGAGGAAACAGTAAATTATAGATAGGCTGGAGACTTGGTCGGGGAAACGGCCGATGGAATTTAATCCAGACAAATGTGAGGTGATGAATTTTGGAAGGCCTAATACAGGAGGGTGGTGTACAGTAAATGCTTCGACGCATTAACATACAAAGAGATCTAATCGTAACAGTCCATGGTTCCCTGAAACCGACAACACAAACAGATAAGATGGTCAAGAAGGAATATGGCATGCTTGTCTTCATTGATTGGGGCATTGAGTACAAAAATTGGCAAGTCATGGTGCAGCTGTGTAGAACTTTGGTTAGGTCACATTTGGAACATTGCATGAAGAGAGGTTACAGAAGAAATGGTTTACCAGTTTGAAGAGAGAGGCGGAAGTTTGCCTAGTATGAAGAGAGTATTAGCTATGTGGAGAGATTGGACAAACTTGGTTTGTTTCCACTTGAACATTAAAGGCTGAGGGGCAACCTGATAGACATTTACAAAATTGCAAGAGGCATGGATAGAATTGATAGTGGAGTCTTTAATCCCAGGATAGAAATATCACTTAATAGGGATGCTAAACTAAAAAGGGGACTGTTTAAAGCAGGTGTGATGGGCAAGTTTTTTACACAGTGGATGGCAAGTGCCTGGAATGTGCTGTCAGAGGGAGTTGTATAAATAGTTACAATAGCAACATTTAAGAGACATCTTGTCAGATAAATTAATAGGCAGGGATTAGAAGGACTGCATAGAGGTAAGGGGGTTTTAGCTGAGAGAGGCACCATGCATTGGTACAGGCTTAGTGGGCCGAAAGGCCTGTTCCTGTTCTGTACTCTTGTTTGTTCTTTGTTCTACCCTCAGTTTTTTTCTCTGCTATGTCATTAAAGAATAGAGTAAAGTTTGTCAAGCTCATATGAAACTCCGGACAAGCACCAACCACCAAAAATTTGGTTTCTAGGTGTTTTACAATTATAATTTTGTTTCAAGATTCTCTTCTCTTTCCTACCACCAACACTAAGCTAATTGGTCTATATCTCCCTGGACTTGCTTTCTCTGCTATTCAATTACAGTAGTACCGTAAGCTGTCTGCCTGCTCTCTGACACAATTTCCTTTTCTAATGAATATTCATAAATCTACGATATGCATACAGTTTATTCATCAAGGGATATTACCTTGCCCAAGTTTGATGAGTTTTATCAATCATCATAAACATTTTTAGGTATCTTTTGATCTCTTTTTCTAATATAATTTCAACATTTGGTGTCCTCTGGTAAATACCAACAAAACAATTATTCCAGAGTTTTGCTGGTTTTACTGCCATTTATGGTATCCATCTCTTACAGGCCCTATCCTGACTTTCCTTCTTTTACTTATGAGCCTGAGCAAAACCTGACTATATTTGCTTGGTATCTTAATTCATAGTTCTCTTTTGCAATAATGATTTTTTTTTGTCTGCCCTTTTAACCTCTGTGTTCACTTTTGCCATTCTATGCATATTTAGTGTACACTTTACCATTAATTTACATTTTTCCCTTCCGTCCTTATTCATCAGTTGATTCATTATTACAATAGAGAACTTATCATGAATCTCCAGATATACATCCACAAACTGGTTCAAAAGGTTACTGCTTGAGTAGGCAGTAGAATGTATCCCTAGTTCAAGCCATGTGGATTCAGGGAGGATGAAGAGCGTTTAAGGCCATAGTCTTGATCTTACCTGCCAAGGTAAGGAGGGGTGGTGAGGTTAGTGGGAGGAGAAGTGAATTTTCACAGTCTGTCAGTTCCTACTGTATTTTGCAACAATTTTTCATCTCCATTGACTGGTTTAAGTCAAACAGACTGAAAGCTTGTTTCATTGTCAAAAAAGACAGCCTTTAGCACTAGTACTAGGTTAACAGCATGAATCTATGAGATAATCATTTATAGTTTCATGACTCAAGGATTGACATCTCCTGTGAGATCTCCTGAAGAAGATCTTTGAGCTTATGTAGAATTCTAAGAGTGTAAAGAAGAAATGAAATTACACCCTTAGTGCCCACTGGCTGGTTTGCTTTGCCATTTGACATCCAACCTTGTTGTAAGAGCCTTTGTATGCACTGTTTGGGAACCATTGAACATACATCACTGAAGCAATGAGTCAGATGGATGCAGCTGAAAGAGAGCTGAAGGAAACAACAAGGAACGGGTTTAAAAAAATACTTCGCAACTTTGAATTACTGGGTGAGTCAAAATGGCTTCGCATTGTCCATTTACTGCTGCTGTGGAAATGGAAGTAGATAATGACACAGAATTGTACTTTTCATCGACTCACTTGGAGTTCTACATGTGCTTCAAGTGCTTCCTCCGTGTTCTGATTTGCTGGTTATGTCATATTTCACTGTCATTACTTACAGAGTCATAGACGATTACAACCCTTTGGCCAATTTGTGTATGCTGCCCAGTTTTCACAACTAAACTAGTCCCATTTGCCTGTGTTTGGTCCATACCTATCCCATCTATCTAAATGTTTCTTAAATCAAAAAGTTGTACTTGTTTCCACCACTGTCTCTAGCAGCCCGTTCCAGACACTCCCCATCCTCTGTGTGAACAAATTACCCCCTTGACCCTTTTCTTTCTCGCCCCTGTCACCTTCAACCTTTGCCCATATGAGTAATTTTATGAGCTGCCACAGGAGTGGCAGGAGAGGTTGGTACAATTACAACATTTAAAAGGTATCTAGATGGGTATATGAATAGGAAGGGTTTAGATGGACATGGGCCAAATGCTGGAAAATGGGAACAAATCTATTTTGGATATCTGGGCAGCATGGCCGAGTTGGACTGAAGGGTCTGTTTCCGTGCAGTACATATCTATGACTCTAAATAACTTATCTGTGATTCCAGACCCTTAGCAATATGGTTGACTCTTAACAGTCCTCAGGAATGGCTGCATGATGCTCACATATAGAGAATAACCACTGGGGAGGGCATTGAAGAGATGCTAGAACCCATTGATTACTATTACAACACATTCAAACATTAAAATGAGAGATGAAGAAAGAAACTGAAGTGACCACAAGTCTGAACGTTTCACATACCACAAGCTTCCATTTGCATCAAAGCTCAAATTGACATTTATTTTGCATCTTTCTTTCCAGTCCATCTGGTGGGAACCCCTGTAACCAACTCACAGTTTTTAATCAAGTATTAGCGCATAGCAGGGTCATGTTATATCGTGCTGACTGTAGCATGCAGAGAGAATTTGACCCAAAGCTAATTAAGATTCAAGCAAGCCACTGATACTGTGATTATTAGCCTTGGTTTGTCAAGTGTCTAAGGATAAAATAAAAGCATTTGATTGCAACAGCTAGTTGTTGGTTGTGGCTGGTAATTAACACATGATAGCAATGGAATAACTGAATCAATAAATAAATCATCCCAGGATTTATGACTATACAACTTTCTGTTTATGGTAAGCTCACAATAAATCCAGTTGATCTGCTGTGTGTTGTGATCTGTTGTGTAAGGACTATAATCGATTCAAGAACAATCCAAATCAATTCACTTACCTCAGACAAAGGCCAATCTTAGACTTTCCGCATCTTCTATATCATAAATAAGGATTACAAAATCTATGTATTTGCTCCTGTGGATAATTATGACTTCTGCCCAAGAGCAGGAAGCAGAGACTTACAAGAAATTTCCAACAGCCACTGCCTCTAAACCCTGTCCAAATCCTTTCAAATTAGCCTTGAAAATAATCACAGCTTTTTTAACTATTTCCTGCAAGGGAACACCGTTTGTGCAGTTAAATATCATAACAGCTTTCTGGAACTTCAGACTGTATGTGAGTAATGTCATGCACGCTTCATTGATATGGAAGGTGCCCTTTCTCCCTTCTGGATTTCTTCTGTTATATGAAATAATTAAATTTCATTCTACCTCAAATTGTAACTGTTCCATTGTTTCAGTTCGGCTAAATAACTGCAAGTGTCGGAGGCTGCGGGGTGACCTTTTCGAGGTTTATAAAATCATGAGGGGCATGGAGTGGGTAAATAGACAAGGCTTTTTCCCTGGGGTGGGAGGTCCAGAACTAGAAGGAATAGGTTTAGGCTGGGAGGGGAAAAAGTTTAAAGGGACCCAAGGGGCAACTTTTTCACACAGAAGGTGCTGTGTATGGAATGAGCTGCCAGAGGAAGTGGTAGAGACTGATACAATTACAACATTTAAAAGACATCTAGACAGGTATGTGAATAGGACAGGTTTAGAGAGATATGGGCCAAGTACGGGCAAATAGGACTAGATTAGGTTAGGATAGCTGATTGGCATGGACAAATTGGACTGAAGGATCTGTTTATGTGCTGTACATCTCTATGACTCTATAACTCAAAAAGAGATTAGAGCTTTGAAAAATATTTAGGGCACTTTTGTTTTTCTGGGGTTGCTAGGTGTATAACATTCTCCAAGTTATCCAGATACAGGTACAGTATGAGGGATGTACATAATAGAACAGTAAGCTGTGAATTAAAATAGTTTGATAAGACAAAAGATTTTTGCTTAGAATTTCCCTGTTTTCAACAAGGGTTCTGATTCTGATCCTCATTTGAATCTACCCATATTCTCTCAGTTATGTGTTGTTTAGATTTAGACTATTCTCCAATGATTAAATTCAATTGATTTACAATCGTTCAAATTTAGTTTTATCAGAACTCTGTGGTTGTGTTTAAAACATATCTGAACAGAGTTAAATATGTGTTCCCACAAGCACTCAGTAGAAACAATACAGTTCCCTTCCAATCAAGTAACTGTCTGGAACCAATGTGCCATATCCAGTATTTATCATGGTACAGATATTTTAACATTTATCATATTAAATTGGAAAAGTCAGTTTTTAAATGTCAGTTTTCACCTGCAAGAAAGAGTTTCTCTGAGTTTTCCAACTTCACTTGGGTATTAATGAGAGGAAATTGTCTCAAGGTAGAAGAACCTGTGGAGTAGATGAAGAGATGGTTGTGGGATTGGAAAGACCATCAAAAACAGGCTGGGATCAATCAAACATGACATTGGTTTGTTCCATATCTCTTCCACTTGTCCTATGTTTCCTGGTACTGCAGCACAAACCTCACTTCTTAACTTTTATTTGCCACAGATTATGATAAAAAAGAATAGTAATAAGAATTGGAGATGGGAAATCTGCCATGATCGCATTGAGTAGCAGAACAGTCTCAAGTGGCTGAATGGCCTACTCCTTGCACATGAGTTTTAAACAGCTTCGGTCTATGGGCACTTTGTAATTGAAACCTTTTTATTTTTGTTATTCATGTTGGCCAACTTCCTCCTGAAGGTGTTGACTCGTGTCGGGTTCTGTCAGCCCAGGCACTCTCTGATCAAACTGACTTTACACACATTCACTGAAATAGTCAGGCCATTCAAACCTCTCACTATGAGGCCGAAGGCAGCAAAGCCTGTTCTCATCTAACACACTTACCAGCCAGCAGCACAAGATCAAAGAAAGTATGGTAAAGAAGTTTATTGGGTTTTTGGTCATTTGGGTGGCATGGTGGCTCAGTGGGTTAGCACTAGTCCCTCACAGTGCTGAGAACCTGGGTTTGATTTCATTCTTAGGTGATTGTCTCTGTAGAGTTTGTACATTCTCCCTGTGGCTGTCCTCCCATAGTCTAAAGATGTGCAGGTTAGGTTAATTGGCCATGCTAAATTGCCTGTAGTGTGTAGGCCAGGTGTGATAAATGCAAGGTTACAGGATTGGTAGGGTAGGGTCTAGGTGGGATGTTCCTCAGAGGGTCAATGTGAACTTGATGGGCCAAATGGTATTTCCATACAGTAGGGGTTCTAAGATTAAGTAACTGTAGACATACTTGAAAAATTGTTAGAGAATTTCAGGCCAACAGGTAAGGATTATTTATTTCATAAGCAGTTATATTAAGAAAGCTTTAACAGTGAAGGTTAAAGCTCACTCTGCAGGGTTACAGAACAATTTCAAGCTGTAAGTGGAATTGAGGTGGCATATTACAATTACCACACTTCAATATCCATGTGTTCCATATTATCTTTGTTTTCCACAGTCTTTCACAGGCATTGGCTGTTCTTTCATCTAAAGCCACTGATTGCATGACTTTGATTACATTGGCCTTGTTATTAATTTCCCTGTACATCTGTAGGTCCCTCATGCTTCGTTTAATTCCGACTATATGCTAAAGCTTTAATCTTTAATTGATTTAACCCTTTGACAGCCTATTTACATTCACCTGTTCAATGCCCAATTCTGACACAACATCCAGCAATTTCTTAAACAATTGTAGATATTTCACTTCCTCTGCCTTCCTTGAGGTTGTTGCTGAAACCCACATCCATGTCTTGTTACCTTGACGTGACTATCCCAATGCTCCTCTGGCTGGATTATCTGGCACTCTTGGTTGATGTCATGTTGAAAATTTGCTGCTTGTGCCTGAACCCAGACCAAGTCATATTCACCCACCAGTCCCTCTTCACACCCCAGTCCCTCTTCACACCCCAGTCCCTCTTCACACCCCAGTCCCTATTCACACCCCAGTCCCTATTCACACCCCAGCCCCTATTCACCCACTTGTGCCTATTCACCCACTTGCCCCATTTACTCCCCAGTACCTATTCACACTCCAGCCCCTACTCACACCCCAGCCTCGACTCACACCCCAGCCCCTATTCACCCAAAGTCCCCTATTCACCCAAAGTCCCCTATTCACCCACTTGCCCCTTTTCACACACCGCCCCCTATTCACCCACCGTCCCCTATTCACCCACTTTCCCCTATTCTTTCACCGTCCCCTATTCACCCACCGTCCCATATTTACCAACCGCCCCCTATTCACCCACCGCTCCCTACTCACTCACCGCCCCCTATTCACCCACTGTCCCCTATTCACCCACCACGCCCTATTCACCCACCGCTCCCTACTCACCCACCGTCCCCTATTCACCCACCGTCCCCTATTCACCCACCATCCCCTATTCACCCACCATCCCCTACTCACTCATCGGCCCCTATTGAATTACCGTCCGCTATTCACTCACCGGCCCCTATTGACTCTCCGGCCCCATTTCATCCACCGCCCCCTATTCACCCAACGCCTCCTTTTTATCCACCGGCCCCTATTGACTCACCGGCCCCTACTGACTCACCGGCCCCTATTGACCCACTGTCCCCTATTCACCCATCGTCCCCTATTCACCCAGCGCCCCCTATTCACTCCCCAGCCCCTATTGACCCACCGGCCCCTATTCACCCACCATCCCCTATTCACCCACCATCCCCTATTCACCCACCATCCCCTATTCACCCACCGGCCCCTATTCACCCACCGGCCCCTATTCACCCACCACGCCCTATTCACCCACCACGCCCTATTCACCCACCGTCCCCTATTCACTCACTGTCCCCTATTCACCCACCGGCCCCTATTCACTCACCGGCCGCTATTGACCCACCGGCCCCTATTCACCCACCGTCCCCTATTAAATCACCGGCCGCTATTGACCGACCGGTCCCCTTTGACTCACCGTCCCCTATTTACCCACCGTCCCTATTCACCCACCATCCCCTACTCACTCACCGGCCCCTATTGACTCTCCGCCCCCTATTCACCCACCGCCCCTATTCACCCACCGGCCCCTATTGACTCACCGTCCCCTATTGACCCACCGGCCCCTATTCACCCACCACCCCCAATTCACTCACCTTCCCCTATTCACCCACCGGCCCCTAATCACCCACCGTCCCCTATTCACCCACCGGCCCCTATTAAGCGACAGACCCCTATTGACCCACAGGCCCTTATTGACCCACCGTCCCCTTTTCACCCACCATCCCCTATTCACCCACTGGCCCCTATTCACTCCCCAGCTCCTATTCACTCACTGGCTCTACTTCACACTGACCCCTATTCAACCTCTGGCCTCCATTCACCCACTGGCCCCTATTGACTCACAGGCCCCGATTGACCCACCGGCCGCTATTGACCCACCGGCCGCTATTGACCCACCGGCCACTATTGATTCACCGTCCCCTATTCACCCACCGGCCCCCATTCACCCACTGGCCCCTATTCACCCACCGGCTCCTATTCACCCACCGGGCCCTATTGAATCACCGTCTGCTATTGACCCACCGGTCCCTATTGACTCTCCGGCCCCTATTCATACGCCGTCCCCTATTCACCCACCGTCCCCTATTCACTCACCGCCCCCTATTCACCCACTGTCCCCTATTCACCCACTGTCCCCAATTCACTCACTGTCCCCTATTCACTCACCGGCCCCTATTCACCCACCGCCCCCTACTCACCCACCGGCCCCTATTCACCCACCGGGCCCTATTGAATCACCGTCCGCTATTTACCCACCGGCCCCAATTGACTCTCCGGCCCAATTGACTCTCCGGCCCCTATTCATACACCGTCCCCTATTCACCCACCATCCCCTATTCACTCACTGTCCCCTATTCACTCACCGGCCCCTATTCATCCACCGCCCCCTATTCACCCATCGCCCTCTACTCACCCACCGTCCCCTATTCACCCAAAGTCCCCTATTCACTCACCGCCCCCTACTCACCCACCGCCCCCTATTCAGCCACCGCCTCCTTTTAATCCACCGCTCCCTATTCACCCACCGGCCCCTATTCACCCACCGGCCCCTATTCACCCACCGGCCCCTATTCACCCACCGTCCCCTATTGACTCACCGGCCCCTATTGACCCACTGTCCCCTATTCACCCATCGTCCCCTATTCACCCAGCGCCCCCTATTCACTCCCCAGCCCCTATTGACTCACTGGCCCCTATTCACCCACCGTCCCCTATTCACCCACCGTCCCCTATTGACTCACCGGCCACTATTGACCCACCGGCCCCTATTCACCCACCGGCCCCCATTCACCCACTGGCCCCTATTCACCCACCGTCTCCTATTCACCCACCAGGCCCTATTGAATCACCGTCTGCTATTGACCCACCGGCCCCTATTCATACGCCGTCCCCTATTCACCCACCGTCCCCTATTCACTCACCGCCCCCTATTCACCCACTGGCCCCTATTCACCCACTGTCCCCTATTCACTCACTGTCCCCTATTCACTCACTGTCCCCTATTCACTCACCGGCCCCTATTCACCCACCGCCCCCTACTCACCCACCGGCCCCTATTCACCCACCGGGCCCTATTGAATCACCGTCCGCTATTTACCCACCGGCCCCAATTGACTCTCCGGCCCCAATTGACTCTCCGGCCCCTATTCATACACCGTCCCCTATTCACCCACCATCCCCTATTCACTCACTGTCCCCTATTCACTCACCGGCCCCTATTCATCCACCGCCTCCTATTCACCCATCGCCCTCTACTCACCCACCGTCCCCTATTCACCCAAAGTCCCCTATTCACTCACCGACCCCTACTCAGCCACCGCCCCCTATTCAGCCACCGCCTCCTTTTAATCCACCGCTCCCTATTCACCCACCGGCCCCTATTCACCCACTGTCCCCTATTCACCCACTGTCCCCTATTCACCCACCGTCCCCTATTCACCCACCGGCCCCTATTGACCCACAGGCCCCTATTGACCCACCGTCCCCTTTTCACCCACCATCCCCTATTCACTCACCGTCAACTATTCACCCACCTTCCACTATTCACCCACTGTCCCCTATTCACCCACCATCCCCTATTCACCCACCGGCCCCTGTTCACCCACCGGCCCATATTCATCCTCCGCCTCCTATTCAACCACCGCCCCCTATTCACCCACCATCCCCTATTCACTCATCATCCTATTGACTCTCCGGCCCCTAGTCATACACCGTCCCCTATTCACCCACCGGCCCCAATTCACCCACCGCCCCCTATTCACCCACCGCCCCCTATTCACCTACCATCCACTATTCACTCACCGGTCCCTATTCACCCACCGCCCCCTATTCACCCACCGCCCCCTATTCACCCACCGCCCCCTATTGACTCACTGGCCCCTATTGAATCACCGGCGCCTATTGACTCACCTTCCCCTATTCACCCAATGTACCCTATTCACCCACTGCCCCCTATTCACTCCCCAGCCCCTATTCACTCACTGGCTCCACTTCACACACCGGCCCCTATTCAACCTTTAGCCTCCATTCACCCACCGCCCCCTATTCACCCACCGCCCCCTATTCACCCACCGTCCCCTATTGACTCTCCGGCCCCTATTGACCCATCATCCCCTATTCATCCACCGACCCCTATTCACCCACCGTCTCCTATTGAATCACCGGCCGCTATTGACCGACCAGCCCCTATTGGCCCACCGTCTCCTATTCACCCACCGTATCCTATTGACTCACCGGCCACTATTGACCCACCGGCCCCTATTGACTCACTGTCCCCGGTTCACCCACCGCCCCCTATTCACCCATCGCCCCCTATTGACCCATCGGCCCCGATTGAGTCACCGTCCGTATTCACCCACCGACCCCTATTCACCCACTGCCCCCTATTCACCCAGCAGCCCCTATTCACTCACCGTCCCCTATTCACCCACCGTCCCCTATTCACCTACCGGTCCCTATTCACCCACCGGCCCCTATTCACCCACCGGCCTCTATTCACCCACCGTCCACTATTCACCCACTGGCCCCTATTCACCCAACGTCCCCTATTCACCCACCGTCCCCTATTCACTCCCCAGCCCCTATTCACTCACTGGCTCCACTTCACACACCGGCCCCTATTCAACCTTTGGCCTCCATTCACCCACCGCCCCCTATTCACCCACCGCCCCCTATTCACCCACCATCCTCTATTCACTCACCAGCCCCTATTCATTCAATGGCTCCACTTCACACACTGGCCCCTATTCAACGTCTGGCCTCCATGCACCCACCGGTCCCTATTCACCTACCGTCCCCTGTTCACCCACTGGCCCCTATTGACTCACCGGCCCCTATTGATCCACCGGCCCCTATTGACTCACCTTCCCCTATTCACCCACCTTCCCCTATTCACGCACCGTCCACTATTGAACCACCATCCCCTATTCACCCACTGGCAGCTAATCACCCACCGTCCCCTATTCACCCACCGCCCCATATTCACCCACCGGCCCCTTTTAAACGACAGACCCCTATTCACCCACCGGCCCCTATTCACCCTCCGCCCCCTATTCACCCACCGCTCCCTATTCACCCACCGCACCCTATTCACACACCGTCTCCTATTCACACACCGTCTCCTATTCACACACCGTCTCCTATTCACCCACCGTCCCCTATTCACACACCATCCCCTATTCACTCGCCATCCCCTATTCACTCACCGCCCCCTACCCACCCACTGCCCCCTATTCAGCCACCGCCCAAAATTCACCCACCATCCCCTATTCACCCACCGCCCCCTATTGACCCACTGCCCCCTATTTACCCACCGTCCCTTATTCACTCACCTTCCCCTATTCACCCATTGCCCCTATTCACCCATCGCCCCCTATTCACTCACCGCCCCCTATTCACTCACCGTCCCCTATTCACTCACCATCCCCTATTCACTCACTGTCCCCTATTCACTCACCGGCCCCTATTCATCCACCGCCTCCTATTCACCCATCGCCCTCTACTCACCCACCGTCCCCTATTCACCCAAAGTCCCCTATTCACTCACTGACACCTACTCAGCCACCGCCCCCTATTCAGCCACCGCCTCCTTTTAATCCACCGCTCCCTATTCACCCACCGGCCCCTATTCACCCACCGGCCCCTATTCACCCACCGGCCCCTATTCACCCACTGTCCCCTATTCACCCACCGTCCCCTATTCACCCACCGGCCCCTATTGACCCACAGGCCCCTATTGACCCACCGTCCCCTTTTCACCCACCATCCCCTATTCACTCACCGTCAACTATTCACCCACCTTCCACTATTCACCCACTGTCCCCTATTCACCCACCATCCCCTATTCACCCACCGGCCCCTGTTCACCCACCGGCCCATATTCATCCTCCGCCTCCTATTCAACCACCGCCCCCTATTCACCCACCATCCCCTATTCACTCACCGTCCCCTATTCACCCACCATCCCCTATTCACACACCATCCCCTATTCACTCGCCGTCCCCTATTCACACAGTGCCCCCTACTCACCCACCGCCCCCTATTCAGCCACCGCCCAAAATTCACCCACCATCCCCTATTGACCCACAGCCCCCTATTAACTCCCCATCCCCTATTCACTCACCGCCCCCTATTAACCCACCGTCCCCTATTGATTCACTGGCCCCATTCACCCAGCGACCTCATTCATCCACCGCCCCTCATTCACCCACCGCCCCCTATTCACCCACCATCCCCTATTCACCCACTGGCTCTACTTCACACTGACCCCTATTCAACCTCTGCCCTCCATTCACCCACTGGCCCCTATTGACTCACAGGCCCCTATTGACTCACCGGCCGCTATTGACTCACCGGCCGCTATTGACCCACCGGCCACTATTGATTCACCGTCCCCTATTCACCCACCGGCCCCCATTCACCCACTGCCCCCTATTCACCCACCAGCCCCTATTCACCCACCGGGCCCTATTGAATCACCATCTGCTATTGACCCACCGGTCCCTATTGACTCTCCGGCCCCTATTCATACGCCGTCCCCTATTCACCCACCGTCCCCTATTCACTCACCGCCCCCTATTCACCCACTGGCCCCTATTCACCCACTGTCCCCTATTCACCCACTGTCCCCTATTCACTCACTGTGCTCTATTCACTCACCGGCCCCTATTCACCCACCGCCCCCTATTCACCCACCGGGCCCTATTTAATCACCGTCCGCTATTTACCCACCGGCCCCTATTGACTCTCCGGCCCCTATTCACCCACCGCCCCCTATTCACCCATTGCCCTTTATTCACCCACCATCCCCTATTCACCCAACGTCCCCTATTCACTCACCGTTCCCTATTCACCCACCATCCCCTATTCATACACCATCCCCTATTCATACACCATCCCCTATTCACCCACCGCCCCCTATTCACCCACCATCCCCTATTCACTCACTGTCCCCTATTCACTCACTGACCCCTATTCATCCACCGCCCCCTATTCACCCATCGCCCTCTATTCACCCACCGTCCCCTATTCACCCAAAGTCCCCTATTCACTCACCGTCCCCTAATCACCCACCATCCCCTATTCACTCGCCATCCCCTATTCACTCACCACCCCCTACTCACCCACCGCCCCCTACTCACCCACCGCCCCCTATTCAGCCACCGCCCCCTATTCACCTATCATCCCCTATTCACTCATCATCCTATTGACTCTCCGGCCCCTAGTCATACACCGTCCCCTATTCACCCACCGGCCCCAATTCACCCACCGCCCCCTATTCACCCACCGCCCCCTATTCACCTACCATCCACTATTCACTCACCGGTCCCTATTCACCCACCGCCCCCTATTCACCCACCGCCCCCTATTCACCCACCGCCCCCTATTGACTCACTGGCCCCTATTGAATCACCGGCGCCTATTGACTCACCTTCCCCTATTCACCCAATGTACCCTATTCACCCACTGCCCCTTATTCACTCCCCAGCCCCTATTCACTCACTGGCTCCACTTCACACACCGGCCCCTATTCAACCTTTAGCCTCCATTCACCCACCGCCCCCTATTCACCCACCGCCCCCTATTCACCCACCGTCCCCTGTTGACTCTCCGGCCCCTATTGACCCATCATCCCCTATTCATCCACCGACCCCTATTCACCCACCGTCCCCTATTGAATCACCGGCCGCTATTGACCGACCAGCCCCTATTGGCCCACCGTCTCCTATTCACCCACCGTATCCTATTGACTCACCGGCCACTATTGACCCACCGGCCCCTATTGACTCACTGTCCCTGGTTCACCCACCGCCCCCTATTCACCCATCGCCCCCTATTGACCCATCGGCCCCGATTGAGTCACCGTCCGTATTCACCCACCGACCCCTATTCACCCACTGCCCCCTATTCACCCAGCAGCCCCTATTCACTCACCGTCCCCTAATCACCCACCATCCCCTATTCACTCGCCATCCCCTATTCACTCACCACCCCCTACTCACCCACCGCCCCCTACTCACCCACCGCCCCCTATTCAGCCACCGCCCCCTATTCACCTATCATCCCCTATTCACTCATCATCCTATTGACTAATCACCCACCGTCCCCTATTCACCCACCGCCCCATATTCACCCACCGGCCCCTTTTAAACGACAGACCCCTATTCACCCACCGGCCCCTATTCACCCTCCGCCCCCTATTCACCCACCGCTCCCTATTCACCCACCGCACCCTATTCACACACCGTCTCCTATTCACACACCGTCTCCTATTCACACACCGTCTCCTATTCACCCACCGTCCCCTATTCACACACCATCCCCTATTCACTCGCCATCCCCTATTCACTCACCGCCCCTTACTCACCCACTGCCCCCTATTCAGCCACCGCCCAAAATTCACCCACCATCCCCTATTCACCCACCATCCCCTATTCACCCACCATCCCCTATTCACCCACCGGCCCCTATTCACCCACCGGCCCCTATTCACCCACCGGCCCCTATTCACCCACCACGCCCTATTCACCCACCACGCCCTATTCACCCACCGTCCCCTATTCACTCACTGTCCCCTATTCACCCACCGGCCCCTATTCACTCACCGGCCGCTATTGACCCACCGGCCCCTATTCACCCACCGTCCCCTATTAAATCACCGGCCGCTATTGACCGACCGGTCCCCTTTGACTCACCGTCCCCTATTTACCCACCGTCCCTATTCACCCACCATCCCCTACTCACTCACCGGCCCCTATTGACTCTCCGCCCCCTATTCACCCACCGCCCCCTATTCACCCACCGGCCCCTATTGACTCACCGTCCCCTATTGACCCACCGGCCCCTATTCACCCACCACCCCCAATTCACTCACCTTCCCCTATTCACCCACCGGCCCCTAATCACCCACCGTCCCCTATTCACCCACCGGCCCCTATTAAGCGACAGACCCCTATTGACCCACAGGCCCTTATTGACCCACCGTCCCCTTTTCACCCACCATCCCCTATTCACCCACTGGCCCCTATTCACTCCCCAGCTCCTATTCACTCACTGGCTCTACTTCACACTGACCCCTATTCAACCTCTGGCCTCCATTCACCCACTGGCCCCTATTGACTCACAGGCCCCGATTGACCCACCGGCCGCTATTGACCCACCGGCCGCTATTGACCCACCGGCCACTATTGATTCACCGTCCCCTATTCACCCACCGGCCCCCATTCACCCACTGGCCCCTATTCACCCACCGGCTCCTATTCACCCACCGGGCCCTATTGAATCATCGTCTGCTATTGACCCACCGGTCCCTATTGACTCTCCGGCCCCTATTCATACGCCGTCCCCTATTCACCCACCGTCCCCTATTCACTCACCGCCCCCTATTCACCCACTGTCCCCTATTCACCCACTGTCCCCAATTCACTCACTGTCCCCAATTCACTCACTGTCCCCTATTCACTCACCGGCCCCTATTCACCCACCGCCCCCTACTCACCCACCGGCCCCTATTCACCCACCGGGCCCTATTGAATCACCGTCCGCTATTTACCCACCGGCCCCAATTGACTCTCCGGCCCAATTGACTCTCCGGCCCCTATTCATACACCGTCCCCTATTCACCCACCATCCCCTATTCACTCACTGTCCCCTATTCACTCACCGGCCCCTATTCATCCACCGCCCCCTATTCACCCATCGCCCTCTACTCACCCACCGTCCCCTATTCACCCAAAGTCCCCTATTCACTCACCGCCCCCTACTCACCCACCGCCCCCTATTCAGCCACCGCCTCCTTTTAATCCACCGCTCCCTATTCACCCACCGGCCCCTATTCACCCACCGGCCCCTATTCACCCACAGGCCCCTATTCACCCACCGTCCCCTATTGACTCACCGGCCCCTATTGACCCACTGTCCCCTATTCACCCATCGTCCCCTATTCACCCAGCGCCCCCTATTCACTCCCCAGCCCCTATTGACTCACTGGCCCCTATTCACCCACCGTCCCCTATTCACCCACCGTCCCCTATTGACTCACCGGCCACTATTGACCCACCGGCCCCTATTCACCCACCGGCCCCCATTCACCCACTGGCCCCTATTCACCCACCGTCTCCTATTCACACACTGTCTCCTATTCACACACCGTCTCCTATTCACCCACCGTCCCCTATTCACACACCATCCCCTATTCACTCGCCATCCCCTATTCACTCACCGCCCCCTACCCACCCACTGCCCCCTATTCAGCCACCGCCCAAAATTCACCCACCATCCCCTATTCACCCACCGCCCCCTATTGACCCACTGCCCCCTATTTACAAACCGTCCCCTATTCACTCACCTTCCCCTATTCACCCATTGCCCCTATTCACCCATCGCCCCCTATTCACTCACCGCCCCCTATTCACTCACCGTCCCCTATTCACTCACCTCCCCCTGTTAACCCACCGTCCCCTATTGATTCACCGGCCCCATTCACCCACCGACCTCATTCATCCATCACCCCTCATTCACCCACTGCCCCCTATTCACCCACCACCCCTTATTCACGCATCGGCCCCTATTCACTCCCCAGCCCCTATTCACTCACTGGCTCTACTTCACACACCGATCCCTATTCAACCTCTGGCCTCCATTCACCCACTGGCCCCTATTGACTCACAGGCCCCTATTGACTCACAGGCCCCTATTGACTCACCGACCCCTATTGACTCACCGGCCCCTATTGACCCACCGCCCCCTATTCACTCATCGCCCCCTATTGACCCACCGGCCCCTATTGATTCACCGTGCCCTATTCACCCACCGGCCCCCATTCACCCACCGGCCCCCATTCACCCACCGGCCCCCATTCACCCACCGGCCCCTATTCACCCACCGGGTCCTATTGAATCACCGTCCGCTATTGACCCACCCGCCCCTATTGACTCTCCGGCCCCTATTCATACACCGTCCCCTATTCACCCACCGGCCGCTATTCATACACCGCCCACAATTCACCCACCGCCTCCTATTCACCTACCGTTCCCAATTCACCCAACATCCGCTATTCTCCCGCCGGCCCCTATTCACCCACTGTCCCCTATTCATCCACCGTCCCCTATTGACTCACTGGCCCCTATTGAATCACCGGCGCCTATTGACTCACCTTCCCCTATTCACCCATCGTCCCCTATTCACCCACTGCCCCCTATTCACTCCCCAGCCCCTATTGACTCACTGGCTCCTCTTCACCCACCGGCCCCTATTCATCCACCGCCCCCTATTCACCTACCATCCCCTATTCACTCACTGTCCCTATTCACCCACCGCCCCCTATTCACCCATCGCCCTCTATTCACCCACCGTCCCCTATTCACCCAACGTCCCATATTCACTCACCGTCCCCTATTCAACCTTTGGCCTCCATTCACCCACCGCCCACTATTCACCCACCTATTCACATACTGTCCCCTATTCACTCTCCGTCCCCTATTCACCCACCGTCCCCTATTCATACACCATCCCCTATTCACCCACCGCCCCCTACTCACGCACCGCCCCCTATTCAGCCAACATCCCCTATTCACACACCGTCCCCTATTCACTCACCGTCCCCTATTCACTCACCGTCCCCTATTCACCCACCGTCCCCTATTCACTCGCCGTCCCCTATTCACTCACCGCCCCTTACTCACCCACTGCCCCCTATTCAGCCACCGCCCAAAATTCACGCACCATCCCCTATTCACCCACCACCCCCTATTGACCCACGGCCCCCTATTCACCCAGCGTCCCCTATCCACTCACCTTCCCCTATTCACCCATCGCCCCTATTCACCCATCGCACCCTATTCACTCACCGCCCCCTATTCACTCACCGCCCCCTATTCACTCACCACCCCTATTCACTCACCGTCCCCTATTCACCCACCGCTCCCTATTAACCCACCGTCCCCTATTGATTCACCTGCCCCATTCACCCACCGACCTCATTCACCCACCACCCCCTATTCACCCACCATTCCCTATTCACTCCCCAGCCCCTATTCACTCACTGGCTCTACTTCACACACCGACCCCTATTCAACCTCTGGCCTCCATTCACCCACTGGCCCCTATTGACCCACCGGCCCCTATTGACTCTCCGTCCCCTATTCACCCACCGCCCCCTATTCACCCATCGCCCACTATTGACCCACCGGCCCCTATTGATTCACCGTCCCCCATTCACCCACCGTCCCCCATTCACCCACCGGCCCCTATTCACCCACCGGCCCCTATTCACCCACCGGGCCCTATTGAATCACCGTCCACTATTGACCCACCGGCCCCTATTGACTCTCCGTCCCCTATTCAAACACCATCCCCTATTCACCCACCGGCCCCAATTCACTCACCGCCCCCTATTCACCCACCGCCCCGTTTTCACCTACCGTCCCCTATTCACTCACCGTCCCCTATTCACTCACCGTCCCCTATTCACCCACCGTCCCCTATTCACCCACCGCCCCCTATTCACCCACCGCCCCCTATTCACCCACCGGCCCCTATTCACCCACCTTGCCCTATTGAATCACCGTCCGCTATTTACCCACCGGCCCCTATTCATTCAATGGCTCCACTTCACACACTGGCCCCTATTCAACGTCTGGCCTCCATGCACCCACCGGTCCCTATTCACCCACTGGTCCCTATTCACCCACTGGTCCCTATTCACCCACCGTCCCCTATTCACCCACTGGCCCCTATTGACTCACCGGCACCTATTGAATCAACGGCGCCTATTGACTCACCTTCCCCTATTCACCCATCGTTCCCTATTCACCCACCGCCCCCTATTCAATCCCTAGCCCCTATTCACTCACTGACTCCACTTCACACACCGGCCCCTATTCAATCTCTGGCCTCCATTCAACCACCGTCCCCTATTCATCCACCGCCCCCTATTGACTCACCGGCCCCTATTGATCCACCGGCCCCTATTGACCCATCGCCCCCTATTCACTCACCGGCCCCTATTCACACTCCGCACCCTATTCACCCACCGCCCCCTATTCACCCACCGCCCCCTATTCACGCACCATCCACTATTGAACCACCATCCCCTATTCACCCACCGGCCCCTATTCACCCACCGGCCCCTATTAAACGACAGACCACTATTCACCCACCGGCCCCTATTCACACTCCGCACCCTATTCACCCACCGCCCCCTATTCACCCACCGCCCCCTATTCACACACCCGTCTCCTATTCACCCACCGCCCCCTATTCACACACCGTCCCCTATTCACTCACCTTCCCCTATTCACCCATTGTCCCTATTTACCCATCGCCCCCTATTCACTCACCGTCCCCTATTCACTCACCGCCCCCTATTAACCCACCGTCCCCTATTGATTCACCGGCCCCATTCACCCACTGACCTCATTCATCCACCGCCCCTCATTCACCCATCGCCCCCATTCACCCACCATCCCTTATTCACCCACTGGCCCCTATTCACTCCCTAGCCCCTATTCACTCACTGGCTCTACTTCACACACCGACCCCTATTCAACCTCTGGCCTCCATTCACCCACCGCCCCCTATTGACTCACAGGCCCCTTTTGACTCACCAGCCCCTATTGACTCACCGTCCCCTATTCACCCACCGCCCCCTATTCACTCATCGCCCCCTATTCACCTACCGTCCCCTATTCACCTACCATCCCCTATTCACTCACGGGCCCCTATTCACCCACCGCCCCCTATTCACCCACCGCCTCCTATTCACCTACCGTTCCCAATTCACCTAACGTCCCCTATTCACCCACCATCCCCTATTCATCCACCGTCCCCTATTCACCCACCGCCCCCATTTGACTCACTGGCCCCTATTGAATCACCAGCGCCTATTGACTCACCTTCCCCTATTCACCCATCGTCCCCTATTCACCCACTGCCCCCTATTCACTCCCCAGCCCCTATTCACTCACTGGCTCCACTTCACACACCGGCCCCTATTCAACCTCTGGCCTCCATTCACCCACCGTCCCCTGTTCACCCATCGCCCCCTATTCACCCATCGCCCTCTTTTCACCCACCGTCCCCTATTCACCCAACGTCCCCTATTCACTCACCGTCCCCTATTCACCCACTGTGCCCTATTCACACACCATCCCCTATTCACACACCATCCCCTATTCACTCGCCATCCCCTATTCACTCACTGCCCCCTACTCAGCCACCACCCCCTATTCACCCACCGCCCCCTATTCACACACCGTCCCCTATTCACTCACCGTCCCTTATTCACCTACCGCCCCCTACTCACCCACTGCCCCCTATTCAGCCACCGCCCAAATTTCACCCACCATCCCCTATTCACCCACCGCCCCCTATTGACCCACAGCCCCCTATTCACCCAGCGTCCCCTATTCACTCACCTTCCCCTATTCACCCATCGCCCCCATTCACCCATCGCCCCCTATTCACTCACCGCCCCCTATTCACCCACTGCCCCCTATTAACTCCCCATCCCCTATTCACTAACCGTCCCCTATTCACTAACCGTCCCCTATTCACTCATCATCCCCTATTCACTCACCGACCCCTATTCAGACACCGCCCAAAATTCACCCACCATCCCCTATTGACCCACAGCCCCCTATTGACCCACAGCCCCCTATTCACCCACTGTCCCTTATTCACCTACCGCCCCCTACTCACCCACTGCCCCCTATTCAGCCACCGCCCAAATTTCACCCACCATCCCCTATTAACCCACCGCCCCCTATTGACCCATAGCCCCCTATTCACCCAGCGTCCCCTATTCACTCACCTTCCCCTATTCACCCATCGCCCCTATTCACCCATCGCCCCCTATTCACTCACCGCCCCCTATTCACCCACTGCCCCCTATTAACTCCCCATCCCCTATTCACTAACCGTCCCCTATTCACTCATCATCCCCTATTCACTCACCGACCCCTATTCAGCCACCGCCCAAAATTCACCCACCATACCCTATTGACCCACAGCCCCCTATTGACCCACAGCCCCCTATTCACCCACCGTCCCCTATTCACTCACCGTCCCCTATTCACTCACCGTCCCCTATTCACTCACCGTCCCCTATTCACCCACCGCTCCCTATTAACCCACCGTCTCCTATTGATTCACCAGCCCATTCACCCACCGACCTCATTCATCCACCGCCCCTCATTCACCCACTGCCCCCTATTCACCCACCATTCCCTATTCACCCACCGGCCCCTATTCACTCCCCAGCCCCTATTCACTCATTGGCTCTACTTCACACTGACCCCTATTCAACCTCTGGCCTCCATTCACCCACTGGCCCCTATTGACTCACAGGCCCCTATTGACCCACCGGCTGCTATTGACCCACCGGCCCCTATCGACTCACTGGCCCCTATCGACTCACCGTCCCCTATTCACCCATCGCCCCCTATTCACCTACCGTCCCCTATTCACTCACTGTCCCCTATTCACTCACCGGCCCTTATTCACCCACCGCCCCCTATTCACCCACCGGCCCCTATTCACCCACCGCCCCCTATTCACCCACCGGCCCCTATTCACCCACCGGGCCCTATTGAATCACCGTCTGCTATTTATCCACCGGCCCCTATTGACTCTCCGGCCCCTATTCATACACCGTCCCCTATTCACCCACCTGCCCCAATTCACTCACCGCCCCCTATTAACCCACCGCCCCCTATTCACCTACCATCACCTATTCACTCACTGTCCCCTATTCTCCCACATGCCCCTATTCACCCACTGTCCCCTATTCAGCCACTGTACACTATTCTCCCACCGTCCCCTATTGACTCACTGGCCCCTATTGAATCACCGGCGCCAATTGACTCACCTTCCCCTATTCACCCATCGTCCCCTATTCACCCACTGTCCCCTATTCACTCCCCAGCCCCTATTCACTCACTGGCTCCACTTCACACACCAGCCCCTATTCAACCTCTGGCTTCCATTCACCCACCATCCCCTGTTCACCCACCGTCCCCTACTTATCCACTGTCCCCTATTCACCCACCGTCCCCTATTCACCCACCGGGCCCTATTGAATCACCGTCCGCTATTTACCCACCGGCCCCTATTGACACTCCGGCCCCTATTCATACACCGTCCCCTATTCACCCACCGGCCCCTATTCACCCACCGCCCCCTATTCACCCACCGCCCCCTATTCACCTACCATCCCCTATTCACTCACCATCCCCTATTCACCCTCCATCCCCTATTCACCCACCGTCCCCTATTCACCCACTGCCCCCTATTGACTCACTGGCCCCTATTGATCACCAGCACCTATTGATTCACCTTCCCCTATTCACCCATCGTCCCCTATTCACCCACTGTCCCCTATTCACTCCCCAGCCCCTATTCACTCACTGGCTCCACTTCACACACCGGCCCCTATTCAACCTCTGGCCTCCATTCACCCACCGTCCCCTATTCATCCACCGTCCCCTATTCACCCACCGCCCCCTATTAACCCACCGTCCGCTATTGACTCTCCGGCCCCTATTGACCCACCATCCCCTGTTCACCTACCGACCCCTATTCACCCACCTTCTCCTATTGAATCACCGGCCGCTATTGACCGGCTAGCCCCTATTGGCCCACCGTTCCGTATTCACCCACCGTATCCTATTGACTCACCGACCACTATTGATCCACCGGCCCCTATTGACTCACTGTCCCCTATTCACCCACTGCCCCCTATTCACCTACCATCCCCTATTCACTCACCGTCCCCTATTTACCCACCGTCCCCTATTCACCCACCGTCCCCTATTGACTCACTGGCCCCTATTGAATCACCGGCACCTATTGATTCACCTTCCCCTATTCACTCCACAGCCCCTATTCACTCACTGGCTCCACTTCACACACCGGCCCCTCTTCAACCACTGGCCTCCATTCACCCACCGTCCCCTATTCATCCACCGTCCCCTATTCACCCACCGTCTCCTATTCACCCACCGCCCCCTGTTGACTCACCGGCCCCTATTTACTCACCGGTGCCTATTGACTCACCTTACCCTATTCACCCAACCTCCCCTTTCACCCACCGCCCCCTATTCACGGTGAGTGAATAGGTGGCGGTGAGTGAATAGGGGGCGGTGAGTGAATAAGGGGCAGTGGGTGAATAGGGGACAGTGGGTGAATAGGAGACGGTGGGTGAATAGGGGAAGGTGACTCAATAGGGGACGGTGGGTGAATAGGGGGACGTGGGTGAATAGGGGCTGGGGAGTGAATAGGGGGCGGTGGGTGAATAGGGGCTGGGGAGTGAATAGGGGGACGTGGGTGAATAGGGGGCGGTGGGTGAATAGGGGACGGTGGGTGAATAGGGGCCGGTGGGTCAATAGGGGTGGTGGGTGAATAGGGTGATGGTGGGTGAATAGGGGGCGGTGTGTGAAAAGGGGACCGTGTGTGAATAGGGGCCGGAGAGTCAATAGGGGCCAGTGGGTCAATAGCAGTTGGTGATTCAATAGGGGACGGTAGGTGAATAAGGGACGGTGAGTCAATAGGGGACGGTGGGTGAATAGGAGCTGGTGGGTCAATAGGTGCCGGTGAGTGAATACGGGATGGTGGGTGAAGAGGGGACGGTGGGAGAATAGGGGCCTGTGGGTGAATAGGGGAAGGTGGGTGAATCGGGGCCGGTGGGTGAATAGGGGACGGTGGGACAATAGGGGCTGGTCGGTCAATTGCGGCCGGTGATTCAATCGGAGACGGTGGGTGAATAGGGGCCGGTGGGTGAAAAGGGGACGGTGGGTGAATAGGGGGCGGTGGGTGAAAAGGGGGCGCTGGATGAATAGAAGGCAGTGGGTGAATAGGGGGCAGTGGGTGAATAGGGGGCAGTGGGTGAATACGGGACGGTGAGTGAATAGGGGACGGTGAAGAATAGGGGACGATGGGTGAATAGGGGCCGGTGGGTGATTAGGGGCCGGTGGGTGAATAGGGGATGATGGATGAATAGAGGACGGTGTGTGAATAGAGGCCGGTGGGTGAATAGGGGCCGGTGGGTGAATAGGGGCCGGTGGGTGAATAGGGGACGGTGGGTGAATAGGGGATGATGGATGAATAGAGGACGGTGGGTCAATAGGGGCTGGTAGGTCAATAGGGGCCGGTGGGTGAATGGGGGCTGGTGGGTTAATAGGGGCCGGGGGGGGGAATAGAGGACGGTGGGTGATTAGGGGACAGTGGGTCAATAGGGGCCGGTGGGTCAATAGGGGTGGTGGGTGAATAGGGTGATGGTGGGTGAATAGGGGGCGGTGTGTGAAAAGGGGACCGTGTGTGAATAGGGGCCGGAGAGTCAATAGGGGCCAGTGGGTCAATAGCAGTTGGTGATTCAATAGGGGACGGTAGGTGAATAAGGGACGGTGAGTCAATAGGGGACGGTGGGTGAATAGGAGCTGGTGGGTCAATAGGTGCCGGTGAGTGAATACGGGATGGTGGGTGAAGAGGGGACGGTGGGAGAATAGGGGCCTGTGGGTGAATAGGGGAAGGTGGGTGAATCGGGGCCGGTGGGTGAATAGGGGACGGTGGGACAATAGGGGCTGGTCGGTCAATTGCGGCCGGTGATTCAATCGGAGACGGTGGGTGAATAGGGGCCGGTGGGTGAAAAGGGGACGGTGGGTGAATAGGGGGCGGTGGGTGAAAAGGGGGCGCTGGATGAATAGAAGGCAGTGGGTGAATAGGGGGCAGTGGGTGAATAGGGGGCAGTGGGTGAATACGGGACGGTGAGTGAATAGGGGACGGTGAAGAATAGGGGACGATGGGTGAATAGGGGCCGGTGGGTGATTAGGGGCCGGTGGGTGAATAGGGGATGATGGATGAATAGAGGACGGTGTGTGAATAGGGGCCGGTGGGTGAATAGGGGCCGGTGGGTGAATAGGGGCTGGTGGGTTAATAGGGGCCGGGGGGGGGAATAGAGGACGGTGGGTGATTAGGGGACAGTGGGTCAATAGGGGCCGGTGGGTCAATAGGGGCTGGTGGGTTAATAGGGGCCGGGGGGGGGAATAGGGGACGGTGGGTGATTAGGGGACGGTGGGTGAATAGCAGCCGGTGAGTCAATAGGGGCCGGTGGGTGAATAGGGAAAGGTGGGTTAACGGTGGCCGGTGGGTCAATAGGGATCGGTGGGTTAATAGGGGCCGGTGGGTGAATAGGGGACGGTGGGTGAATATGGGACGGTGGGTGAATAGGGTCCGGAGGGTGGATAGGGGCCGATGGATGAATAGGGGACGGTGGGTGAATAGGGGACGGAGGGTCAATAGGGGTTGGTCGGACAATAGCGGCCGGTGAGTCAATAGGGGGCGGTGGGTGAATAGGGGATGGTGAGTCAAGAGGGGCCAGTGGGTGAATAGGGGGCGGTGGGTGAAAAGGGGGCGGTGGGTGAAAAGGGGGCAGTGGGTGAATAGGGGATGGTGGGTGAATGGAGGCCAGAGGTTGAATAGGGGCCGGAGTGTGAAGTGGAGCCAGTGAGTGAATAGGGGCCGGTGGGTGAATATGGGACGGTGGGTGAATAGGGGCTGGTGGGTCAATAGGGGCCGGTGGGTCAATAGGGGATGGTGGGTCAATAGGGGATGTTGGGTGAATTGGGAGCAGTGGGTGAATAGGGGATGGTGAGTCAATAGGGGACGGTGAGTCAATAGGGGCCAGTGGGTCAATGGGGGCGATGAATGAATAGGGCTCTACTTCACACACCGACCCCTATTCAACCTCTGGCCTCCATTCACCCACCGCCCCCTATTCACCCATCGTCCCCTATTCTTCACTGTCCCCTATTCACTCACCGTCCCGTATTCACCCACTGCCCCCTATTCACCCACCGCCTTCTATTCACCCAACACCCCCTATTCACTCACCGGCCCCTATTCACCCACCGTCTCCAATTGAATCACCGGTCGCTATTGACCAACCAGCCCCTATTGTCCCACCGTCCCCTATTCACCCACCGTCCCCTATTCACCCACCGTCCCCTTTTCACCCACCGTCCCCTATTCTCCCACCGTCCCCTATTCACCCACCGGCCCCTATTCTCCCACCATCCCCTATTCACTCACCGGCACCTATTGACCCACCGGCTCCTATTCACCCACCATCCCCTATTCACTCACCGGCCCCTATTCATCCACCGTCCCCTATTCATCCACCGGCCCCTATTCACCCACCGGCCCCTATTCACCCACCAGCCCCTATTGAATCACCGGCCCCTTTTGACCCACCTGCCCCTTTTCACTCACCGCCCCCTATTCACCCACCATCCCCTATTCACCCACCGTCCCCTATTCACCCACCGCCCCTCTATTCATCCATCGCCCCCTATTGACCCATTGGCCCCTATTGACTCACCGTCCCCTATTCACCCACTGCCCCCTATTCACCCAACGTCCCCTATTCACCCAACATCCCCTATTGATCCACCAGCCCCTATTGACTCTCCGGCCCCTATTCATCCACCGCCCCCTTTTCACCCATCGCCCCCTATTCACCCACTGCCCCCTATTCACCCACCGCCTTCTCTTCATCCAGCGCCCCCTATTGACCCACCGTCCCCTATTGACCCACCGTCCCCTATTCATCCACCGGCCCCTATTCCCCCACCGTCCCCTATTCACCCACCGCCCCCAATTCACCCACTGGCCCCTATTCACCCACCACCCCCTATTCACCCACCGCCCCCTATTCACCCACCGTCCCCTATTCACCCATCGCCCCCTATTCACTCACTGCCCCCTATTGACTCACCTCCCCCTACTCACTCACCGTCTCCTATTCACTCACCGGCCCCATTCACCCACCGCCCCCTGTTCAACCATCGCCCCCTATTCACCCATCGCCCCCTATTCACTCACTGCCCCCTATTCACTCACTGTCCCCTATTCACTCACCACCCCCTATTAACCCACCAGCCCCATTCATCTACCACACCCCATTCACCCACCGCCCCCTATTCACCCACCATCCCCTATTCACCCACCGGCCCCTATTCACTCACTGGCTCTACTTCACACACTGGCGCCTATTCAACCTCTGGCCTCCATTCCCCCACTGGCCCCTATTGACTCACCGTCTCCTATTCACCCACACTCCCCTATTCACCCACCGCCCCCTATTGACTCACCGCCCCCTATTGACTCACCGGCGCCTATTGACTCACCTTCCCCTATTCACCCAACTTCCCCTTTTCACCCACCGCCACCTATTCACCCATTGTCCCCTATTCATCCACCGTTCCCTATTCACCCACCGACCCCTATTCACCCACCGGCCCCTATTGAATCGCCGTGCGCTATTGGCCCACCAGCCCCTATTGACTCTCTGGCCCCTATTCATCCACCGCCCCCTTTTCACCCACCACCACCTATTCACCCATTGTCCCCAATTCTTCCCCATCCCCTATTCATTCACCGTCCTGTATTTACCCACCGTCCCCTATTCACTCACCGCCCCCTATTCACCCACCGGCCCCTATTCATCCACCGTCTCCAATTGAATCACCGGCTGCTATTGACCTACCAGTCCCTATTGTCCCACCGTCCCCTATTCACCCACCATCCCCTATTCACTCACCGGCCCCTATTGACTCTCCGGCCCCTATTCTCCCACCGCCCCCTATTCACCCACCAGCCCCTATTAAATCACCGGCCCCTTTTGACCCACCTGCTCCTTTTGACTCACCACCCCATATTCATCGACCGCCCCCTATTCACCCACCGCCCACTATTCACCCATCACCCCCTATTGACGTACTGGCCCCTATTGACTCACCGTCCTCTATTCACACACCATCCCCTATTGACTCACCGTCCCCTATTCACCCACTGCCCCCTATTCACCCAACGTCCCCTATTCACCCACCATCCGCTATTGACCCACCGGCCCGTATTGACCCACCGCCCCCTATTCACTCACCGCCCCCTATTCACCAACCATCCCCTATTCACCCACTGTCCCCTATTCACCCAACTTCCATTATTCACCCACCTGCCCCTATTGAATCACCGTCTGCTTTTGACCCACCGGCCCCTATTGACTCTCCGGCCCCTATTCATCCACCGCCCCCTTTTCACCCACCACCCCCTATTCACCCACCGCCCCCTATTCACCCACTGGCCCCTATTCACCCACCGTCTCCAATTGAATCACCGGCCTCTATTGACCGACCAGCCCCTATTGTCCCACCGTCCCCTATTTACCCACCGGCCCCTATTCTCCCACCATCCCCTCTTCACCCACCATCCCCTATTCACTCACCGGCACCTATTGACCCACCGGCTCCTATTCATCCACCGGACCCTATTGACTCACCGTCCCCTATTCACCCACCGTCCCCTATTCACCCACCATCCCCTATTCACTCACCGGCCCCTATTGACTCACCGGCCCCTATTGAATCACCGGCCCCTTTTGACCCACCTGCCCCTTTTGACTCACCGCCCCCTATTCACCCACCACCCCCTATTCACCCACCGCCCCCATTCACCCACCGTCCCCTATTCACCCACCGCCCCCTATTCATCCATCACCCCCTATTGACCCACTGGTCGGTATTGACTCACCGTCCCCTATTCACACACCGTCCCCTAATGACTCACCGTCCCCTATTCACCCACTGCCCCCTAATCACCCAATGTCCCCTATTCACCCAATGTCCCCTACTCATCCACCATCCCCTATTGACCCACCGGCCGCTATTGACCCACCGGCCCCTATTCACCCACCGCCCCCTATTCACTCACCGCCCCCTATTCACTCACCGCCCCCAATTTACCCAACGTGCCCTATTCACCCACCGTCCCCTATTCACCCACTGGCCCCTATTCACCCACCGACCGCTATTCACCCACTATCCCCTATTCACTCACTAGCTCCACTTCACAATCCGGCCCCTATTCAACATCTGGCCTCCATTCACCCACCGTCCCCTATTCACCCACCGCTCCCTTTTCACCCACCGCCCCCTTTTCACCCAATGCCCCCGATTCCCCCACCGTCCCCTATTCACCCACCAGCCCCTATTGACTCACCGTCCCCTATTCACACACAGCCCTTATTGAATCACCAGCCCCTATTGACTCACATTCCCCTATTCACCCAACTTCCATTATTCACACACCGGCCGCTATTGAATCACCGTCCGCTCTTGACCCACCGGCCCCTATTGACTCTCCGGCCCCTATTCATCCACCACCCCCTTTTCACCCACCGCCCCCTATTCACCCACCGCCCCCTATTCACCCACCGGCCCCTATTCACCCACCGGCCCCTATTCTCCCACCATCCCCTATTCACTCACCGGCACCTATTGACCCACCGGCTCCTATTCACCCACCGGACCCTATTGACTCACCGTCCCCTATTCACCCACTGCCCCCTATTCACCCACCATCCCCTATTTACTCACCGGCCCCTATTGACTCTCCGGCCCCTATTCATCCACTGCCCCCTATTCACCCACCGGCCCCTATTCACCCACCGACCCCTATTCACCCACCGGACCCTATTGACTCACCGTCCCCTATTCACCCACCATCCCCTATTCACCCACCATCCCCTATTCACTCACCGGCCCCTATTGACTCTCCGGCCCCTATTCATCCACCGCCCCCTATTCACCCACCGGCCCCTATTCACCCACCGGCCCCTATTCACCCACCGACCCCTATTCACCCACTGCCCCCTTTTGACTCACCGGCCCCTATTGAATCACCGGCTCCTTTTGACCCACCTGCCCCTATTCACCCACCATCCCCTATTCACCCACCACCCCCTATTCACCCACCGCCCCCTATTGACTCACCGGCCCCTATTGAATCTCCAGCCCCTTTTGACCCACCTGCCCCTTTTGACTCACCGCCCCCTATTCACCCACCGTCCCCTATTCACCCACCGCCCCCTATTCATCCATCACCCCCTATTGACCCACCGGCCGGTATTGACTCACCGTCCCCTATTCACACACCGTCCCCTAATGACTCACCATCCCCTATTCACCCACTGCCCCCTATTCACCCAATGTCCCCTATTCACCCAACGTCCCCTATTCACCCACCATCCCCTATTGACCCACCGGCCGCTATTGACCCACCAGCCGCTATTGACCCACCGGCCCCTATTCACCCACCTCCCCCTATTCACCCACCTCCCCCTATTCACTCACCGCCCCCAATTCAGCCAACGTGCCCTATTCACCCAACGTCCCCTATTCACCCACTGGCCCCTATTCACCCACCGACCGCTATTCACCCACTATCCCCTATTCACTCACTAGCTCCACTTCACAATCCGGCCCCTATTCAACAACTGGCCTCCATTCACCCACCGTCCCTATTCACCCACCGCTCCCTTTTCACCCACCGTCCCCTTTTCACCCAATGCCCCCGATTCACCCACCATCCCCTATTCACCCACCATCCTCTATTGACTCACCGGCCACTATTGACCCACCAGCCCCTATTGACTCACCGTCCCCTATTCACACACCGCCCCCTATTGACTCACCGGCCGCTATTGTCCGACCGACCCCTATTGATCCATCGTCCCCTATTCACCCACCGTCCCCTATTTATCCACTGGCCCCTATCCACCCTCCGGACCCTATTCACGCACCGTCCCATATTGACTCACCGGCCACTATTGACCCACTAGCCCCTATTGACTCACCATCCCCTATTCACCCACCGCCCCCTATTGACTCACTGGCCGCTATTGTCCGACCGACCCCTATTGATCCATCGTCCCCTATTCACCCACCGTCCCCTATTTATCCACTGGCCCCTATCCACCCTCCGGACCCTATTCACGCACCGTCCCATATTCACCCACCATCCCCTATTCACCCACCGGCCCCTATTGACGCACCGGCCCCTATTGACCCACCGGCCCCTATTGACCCACCGCCCCATATTCACTCACCGTCCCCTATTCACTCACCGCCCCCTATTCACTCACTGCCCCCAATTCACCCAACGTCCCCTATTCACCCAACATCCCCTATTCACTCACCGCCCCTTATTCACTCACTGCCCCCAATTCATCCAGCGCCCCCTATTCACCCACTGCCCCCTATTCACCCTCTGGCCCCCATTCACCCACCGTCTCCAATTGAATCACCGGCCGCTATTGACCGACCAGCCCCTATTGTCCCACCATCCCCTATTCACCCACCGGCCCCTATTCACCCACCGGCCCCTATCCTCCCACCATCCCCTCTTCACCCACCATCCCCTATTCCCTCACCGGCACCTATTGACCCACCGGCTCCTATTCATCCACCGGACCCTATTGACTCACCGTCCCCTATTCACCCACCGTCCCCTATTCACCCACCATCCCCTATTCACCCACCGCCCCCATTGACTCACCGGCCCCTATTGAATCACCGGCCCCTTTTGACCCACCTGCCCCTTTTGACTCACCGCCCCCTATTCACCCACCACCCCCTATTCACCCACCGCCTCCATTCACCCACCGTCCCCTATTCACCCACCGCCCCCTATTCATCCATCACCCCCTATTGACCCACTGGCCGGTATTGACTCACCGTCCCCTATTCACACACCGTCCCCTAATGACTCACCATCCCCTATTCACCCACTGCCCCCTATTCACCCAACGTCCCCTATTCACCCAACGTCCCTTATTCATCCACCATCCCCTATTGACCCACCGGCCGCTATTGACCCACCGCCCCGTGTTCACTCACCGCCCCCAATTCACCCAACGTGCCCTATTCACCCAACGTCCCCTATTCACCCACTGGCCCCTATTCACCCACCGACCGCTATTCACCCACTATCCCCTATTCACTCACTAGCTCCACTTCACAATCCGGCCCCTATTCAACATCTGGCCTCCATTCACCCACCGTCCCCTATTCACCCACCGCTCCCTATTCACCCACCGCTCCCTTTTCACCCACCGCCCCCTTTTCACCCAATGCCCCCAATTCACCCACCATCCCCTATTCACCCACCGTCCCCTATTGACTCACCGGCCACTATTGACCCACCAGCCCCTATTGACTCACCGTCCCCTATTCACACACCGCCCCCTATTGACTCACCGGCCACTATTGTCCGACCGACCCCTATTGATCCATCGTCCCCTATTCACCCACCATCCCCTATTCATCCACTGGCCCCTATCCACCCTCCGGACTCTATTCACCCACCATCCCCTATTCACCCACCATCCCCTATTCACTCACCGCCCCATATTCACTCACCGCCCCCTATTCACTCACCGCTCCCAATTCACCCACTGCCCCCAATTCACCCAACGTCCCCTATTCACCCAGCGCCTTCCATTCATCCAGCGCCCCCTATTCACCCACCGCCCCCTATTCACCCACTGGCCCCTATTCACCCACCGTCTCCAATTGAATCACCGGCCGCTATTGACCGACCAGCCCCTATTGTCCCACCGTCCCCTATTCACCCACCGGCCCCTATTCACCCACCGGCCCCTATTCACCCACCGGCCCCTATTCTCTCACCATCCCCTCTTCACCCACCATCCCCTATTCACTCACCGGCACCTATTGACCCACCGGCTCCTATTCACCCACCATCCCCTATTCACTCACCGGCCCCTATTGACACTCCGGCCCCTATTCATCCACCGCCCCCTATTCACCCACCGGCCCCTATTCACCCACCGCCCCCTATTGACTCACCGGCCCCTATTGAATCACCGGCCCCTTTTGACCCACCTGCCCCTTTTGACTCACCGCCCCCTATTCACCCACCACCCCCTATTCACCCACCGGCCCCTATTCACCCACCGGCCCCAATTCTCTCACCATCCCCTCTTCACCCACCATCCCCTATTCACTCACCTGCCCCTTTTGACTCACCGCCCCCTATTCACCCACCACCCCCTATTCACCCACCGCCCCCATTCACCCACCGTCCCCTATTCACCCACCGCCCCCGATTCATCCATCACCCCCTATTGACCCACTGGCCGGTATTGACTCACCGTCCCCTATTCACACACCGTCCCCTAATGACTCACCGTCCCCTATTCACCCACTGCCCCCTATTCAGCCATCGTCCCCTATTCACCCAATGTCCCTTATTCACCCACCATCCCCTATTGACCCACCGGCCGCTATTGATCCACCGGCCCCTATTGATCCACCGGCCCCTATTGATCCACCGGCCCCTATTGACCCACCGGCCCCTATTGACCCACCGCCCCCTATTCACCCACCGCCCCCTATTCACCCGCCGTCTCCTATTCACCCACCGCCCCCTTTTCACCCACCGCCCCCTTTTCACCCAACGCCCCCGATTCACCCACCATCCCCTATTCACCCACCGTCCCCTATTGACTCACCGGCCACTATTGACCCATCAGCCCCTTTTGACCCACCGTCCCCTATTCACCCACCATCCCCTATTCACCCACCGGCCCCTATTAAACCACCGATCCCTATTGATCCACCGGCCCCTATTGACACACCGACCCCTATTGACTCACTGGCCCTCGTTCACCCACCTTCCCCTATTCACTCACCAGCCCCTATTGACTCACCGGCCGCTATTCACCCACCGTCACCTATTGACCCACCGTTCCCAAATCACCCACCGTCCCCTATTCACCCACCGGCCCCTATTAACCCACCAGCCCCTATTGACTCACCAGCCCCTATTGAATCACTGCCCCGTTTTGACTCACCATCCCCTATAGACTCACCCTCTACTATTGACCACCGGACACTATTGACTCACCGTCCCCTATTCACCCACCGTCCCTATTCACTCACCGTCCCCTATTCACCCACTGGCCCCTATTGACCCACCGTCCCCTATCCACCCACCAGCCCCTATTGACCCACTGGCCCCTATTGACCCACCGTCCCCTATTCACTCACCGTCCCCTATTCACCCACTGGCCCCTATTGACCCACCGTCCCCTATCCACCCACCAGCCCCTATTGACCCACTGGCCCCTATTGACCCACCGGCCCCTATTGACCCACTGGCCCCTACTCACCCACCGTCCCCTATTTATCCACCACCCCCTAGTTATCCACCGCCCTCCATTCACCCACCGCCCCCTATTCACCCACCGCCCCCTATTCGCCCACCATCCCCTATTCACCTACCGTCCCCTATTGAATCACCATCCACTATTGACCCACTGGCCCCTATTGACTCTCCGGCCCCTATTCACACACGGTCCCCTATTCACCCACTGCCCCCTATTCACCCACTGCCCCCTATTCACCCACCATCCCCTATTGACCCACCGTCCCCTATTGACCCACCAGCCCCTATTGACCCACTGGCCCCTATTGACCCACCGGCCTCTATTGATCCACCGGCCCCTAATCACCCACCGTCCCCTATTCACCCACAGTCCCCTATTCACCCATCGCCCCCTATTCACTCCCCAGCCCCTATTCACCCACCGTCCCCTACTTACTCCCCAGCCCCTATTCACCCACCACCCCCATTCACTCCCCAGCCTCTATTCACTCACTGGCTACACTTCACACACCGGCCCAATTCAACCTCTGGCCTCCATTCACCCACCATCCCCTATTCACCCACCGCCCCCTATTCACCCACCGCCCCCTATTCACCCACCGCCCCCATTCACTCACCGCCCCCTATTCACCCACCGCCCCCTATTCACCCACCGCCCCCTATTCACCCACCGCCCCCTATTCACCCACCATCCCCTATTCACCCACCGCCCCCTATTTACCCAACGCCCCCTATTGACCCACCAACCCTTTTTCACCCACCGTCCCCTATTCACTCACTGTCCCCTATTCACCCACCATCCCCTATTCACCCACCGCCCCCAATTCACCCACTGCCCCTATTCACCCACCACCCCCTATTCACTCACCGTCCCCTATTCATTCACAGCCCCCTATTCTCTTACCGCCCCCTATTCACCACCGCCCCCTATTCACCCACTGCCCCCTATTCACCCACTGCCCCCTATTCTCCCTCCGCCCCCTATTCACCCACCGCCCCCGATTCACCCACCACCCCCTATTCACCCACCGTCCCCTATTCACTCACCTCTCCCTATTCACTCACCGTCTCCTATTCACTCCCCGCCCCCTATTCACCGACCATCGGCTATTGACTCACCAGCCCCATTCACCCACCGCCCCCTATTCAACCATCACCCCCTATTCACTCACCGCCCCCTATTCACTCCCTGCCCCCTATTCACCCACCACCCCCAATCACTCACCGTCCCCTATTAACCCACCATCCCCTATTGACTCACCGGCCCCATTCACCCACCGACCCCATTCATTTACCGCCCCCCATTCACCCATCGCCCCCTATTCACCCACCATCCCCTATTCACCCACCGGCCCCTATTCATTCCCCAGCCCCTATTCACTCACTGGCTCTACTTCACACACCGGCCCCTATTCAACCTCTGGCCTCCATTCACCCACCGTCCCCTATTCACCACCGCCCCCTATTCACCCACCGTCCCCTATTCACCCACCGCCCCTTTTTCACCACTGCCCCCTATTCACCCATCGTCCCCTATTCACCCACCGTCCCCTATTGACTCACCGGCCACCTTTGACCCACCAGCCCCTATTGACTCACCGTACCCTATTCACACACCACCCCCTATTCATCCACCGCCCCCTATTCACCCACTGGCCCCTATTGACTCACTGTCCGCTATTCACCCACCGCCCCCTATTGACTCACCAGCCGCTATTGTCCGACCGACCCCTATTGACCCACCGTCCCCTATTCATCCACCGGCCCCTATCCACCCTCCTGCCCCTATTAACCCACCATCCCCTATTGACTCACCAGCCCCTATTGACTCACCGGCCCCTTTTGACTCACCATCCCCTATAGACTCATCCTCCACTATTGACCACCGGACACTATTGACTCACATTCCCCTATTCACCCACTGTTGCTATTCACCCACCGCCCCCTATTCACCCACCATCCCATATTCACTCAACGTCCCCTATTCACACACCGTCGCCTATTGACCCACCAGCCCCTATTCACCCACCGTCCCCTATTCACCCATCGCCCCCTATTCACTCACTGCACCCTATTCACTCACCTCCCCCATTCATTCACCGTCTCCTATTCACCCACCTTCCCCTATTCACCCACCTTCCCCTATTCACCCATCGCCCCCTATTCACTCACTGCCCCCTATTCACTTGCCACCCCCTATTCACCCACCGTCCCCTATTCACTCACCATCCCCTATTCACCCACCGCCCCCTATTAACCCACCGTCCCCTATTGACTCACCGGCCCCTTCAACCACCGACCCCATTCGCCCACCGGCCCCTATTCACCCACCATCCTGTATTCACCCACAGGCCCCTATTCACTTCCCAGCCCCTATTCACTCACTGGCTCTACTTCACACACCGGCCCCTATTCAACCTCTGGACTCCATTCCCCCACCGGCCCCTATTGACTCACCGGCTGCTATTGACTCACCGTCTCCTATTCACCCACCGTCTCCTATTCACCCACTGCCCCCTATTGACTCACCGGCCCCTATTGAATCACCGGCGCCTATTGACTCACTGTCCCCTATTCACCCACCGTCCCCTATTCACCCACCGGCCCCTATTGACTCACTGGCCACTATTCACCCACCGGCCTCTATTGACCCACAGGTCCCTATTCACCCACCATCCGCTATTCACCCACCATCCCCTATTCACCCATCGGCCCCTATTGAACCACTGGCCTCTATTGACCCACTGGCCCCTATTGTCGCACTGGCCCCTATTGACCCACCACCCCCTATACATCCACTGCCCCCTATTCTCCCACCATCCCCTATTCGCCCACTAATCTGCATTCCACTAATTCTGACCTTGTGAACCCTGTTTATTCCTGATTCCTTTGTTGGTCACACCTTCTGTTGACAAGACCCTAAACTCTGGAAAATCACCCTGAAACATCTCCATCTCCCATCCTCATAAGGCAAGTTTTTGTTTGTTGATATTACTATCGCCCTGTGTGGCTCATGTTTTATTTCATAATGCGTTTTTAGGTATCTAAAATATCGTATTAATTAAAGGCACTCTTTAAGTGCAAGTGGCTATTGTTGCGCATTCCATGCTCTGATTGTGTTTTGGAGCTGAGTTCTCTTAAAGCAGGAGGAACTAAATAAATTTTATGTGTGTTGCATCTATTAGTTTTATGGTCACAGATCAACTGTGATTCCTTTCGTAATTGTGTCTCATGGTCCAGTTTTGTTTCATTTTGATGGTTGGTTTGATTAAGCTATTCAAAAATTAGCTTGGAATGAAATAATTGCACAGAGCTGCAATTGATGTTTCAGTGAAAGACAGCAAGTGACCATCAGTAATCAGACAATTCAATAATTGATATATGTGTCTGATATAATCCATGCAATTCAGAGAAAGGACTGGAAATTGAAAAACTTGATTACCAAGAGCAGGTAGAAATTAAATTATTATCCTGGTAAGTGAGTTGATAGCAGAGCTGATCATCAATTTAAAAGGCTACAGAGAAATGGGACTGATCTTTCCCAGATACAGCTTTCGGCTGAGGCAGCAAGAGGCCCTAACAGTAAACGTTACTGCATCAAGAAATGGTAACTCAGTTGGCTGGATGACTGGTTAGTGATATTCACAGTGTGGGTTCAGTTCCTGCACCAGCTGAGGTTATCATGAAGTAATCTCTTTTGCAACCTCTCCCCTCACTCGAGGCATGGTGACCCTCAGATGAAGCCACCACTGGTTTTCTCTTTCCACTGAGAGAGTAGCCCTATATTAGGCAACTTTACCTTTTCCTTCCTCTATCACTTGATTCCCTTTGTAGCCAAATATCTATTGATCCTTGACTTAATGACTGAACCTCAACAGTTCTCTGTGGTCAAGAATACTCAGGGCTCTTAATGCATTAAGTGCAGAAATTTCTCATTGCAGTCCTAAATGAACAGTTGCTTCTTCTGACACTGTGGCCCAGGTTTAAGACTCTCCAGCAAAGGTCCTTCCAGCATCCACAGGTACAGGCAAGAGATAACATCGTGGCTCACTCCAGTGCAATGACATTCTGCAATCAGCCAATAAATCCAGAAAAGAACTGAAATGAGAACAATAAAGCAAATCAGTCCTGTATAAAATTTTGAGGGGCACAGACAGGCTGAAACATCCCCCCTTGGCGCATAGAAGTAAGGTTTAGAGGAGATGTAAGGAAATTGTTTTTACCTAAGTGTGGCAATCTGGAACTCACTACCTTCTAAGGCTGGCAGAGGCAGAAACCCTCAATATTTAAGTAGTATTGCGATGTGCACATGTGATGCCAAGGCAATAAACCAAGTGTTGGAAATGGGATTAGAATAGTGAAGTGGTTGTTTTTTGACTTCAATTCGATAGGGCGAAGGGCCTTTTTCTGAGTTGTGGATATCTATGACTCTATTAAGTCTTGGCAATATTATATTCAAACTTTCCTCAAACAGCAATATCAAATAAAAGAAGCAATGACTTTGCTGAATAATAGTGGAATTAAATTTGAAGAAGAACAACAAATAAATTCTGTTTGATCAGCAGGAGTGTGTCTTGGTTGACTGTGTAGTCTTGCGGTATAAATGTCTCCAGGTGGCACCTTTAAGCCTGACACTAGATATCAATAAAGGAGTCTTTTAGTAATGAATTAAATGATTTTCTGAGTGATAAGGAGCAAGCAACCTCAAGGACAGTGAATGTGCAGACATCACAGCCTAAGATACTCTATATCTATATCTCAATACGCAGGTCACAAAGTTGACTTAAGACACAAGATAATGCAACAAAAATTGAGATGATGTGAGGTTGCCAAGTTGTTATAGAGCCATAGAGTCATACAGCAAAGAAACAGATCCTTCAATCCAACCAGTCCACGCTGACCATAATCCCAAACTAAACTAGTCTCACCTATCTGTGCATGACCCATATTCCTCATGGTATTGAGGGCAAAGTACTAACTTGGATTGACAGTTGGTTGGCTGACAGGAGAAAAGAGTAGTGATAAACGGCTCCATTTCAGAATGGCAAGCAGTGACCTGTGGGATACCGCAGGGATCAGTGCTGGGAATGCAGTTTTTTACAATATATATTAATGATATAGAAAATGGTATTAGTAATAACATTAGCACATTTGCTGATGATACGAAGCTGGGTGGCAGGGTGAAATGTGAGGAGGATGTTAGGAGATTATTAGGACAGGTTAGGTGAGTGGTCAGATGCATGGCAAATGCAGTTTAATGTGGATAAATGTATGGTTATCCACTTTGGTGGCAAGAACAGGAACGCAGATTACTACCTAAATTGAATCAATTTAGGTAAAGGGGCAGTACAAAGAGATCTGGGTGTTCTTGTACACCAGTCAATGAAGGTAAGCATGCAGGTACAGCAGGTAGTGAAGGAGGCTAATAGCATGCTGGCCTTCATAACAAGAGGGATTGAGTATAGAAGCAAAGAGGTGCTTCTGCAGCTGTACAGGACCCTGGTGAGACCACACCTGGAGTATTGTGTGCAGTTCTGGTCTCCAAATTTGAGGAAAGACATTCTGGCTATTGAGGGAGTGCAGCGTAGGTTCACGAGGTCAATTCCTGGAATGGCGGGATTACCTTACACTGAAAGACTGGAGCGACTGGGCTTGTATACCCTTGAGTTTAGAAGACTGAGAGGGGATCTGATTGAGACATATAAGATTATTAAAGGATTGGACACTCTGGAGGCAGGAAACATGTTTCCGCTGATGGGTGAGTGCCGAACCAGAGGACACAGCTTAAAAATACGGGGTAGACCATTTAGGACAGAAATGAGGAGAAACTTCTTCACCCAGAGAGTGTGTGGAATGCTCTGCCCCAGAGGGCAGGGGAGGCCCAGTCTCTGGATTCATTTAAGAAAGAGTTGGATAGAGCTCTCAAGGATAGTGGAATCAAGGGTTATAGAGATAAGGCAGGAACAGGATACTGATTAAGGATGATCAGCCATGATCATATTGAATGGTGCTTCAGGCTCGAAGGGCAGAATGACCTACTCCTGCACCTATTGTTTATTGTCTAAATATTTCTTATTCATGTACTTATCCAAATGTCTTTCAAATGTTGCAATCGTACCCACATCCACCACTTCCTCTGGAAGCTCATTCCACACTGGAACCATTCCCTGTGTAAAGAAAATTGCCCCTCGTGTCTTTTTAAAAATCTTTCGCCTCACCTTAAAAATATGCCTCCTAGTCTTGAAATCCCTCACTCTCGGGAAAAGACACCTCCCATTCATCTTATCTGTACCCCTCATGATTTTATAAACCTTTATAAGGTCACCCCTCTAATCTCCTACAGGGAAAGAAGACCCAGCTTATCCAGCCTCTTCATATAACTCAAACCCTCCATTCCCAGCAACATCCTGATAGATCTCTTCTGAACCCTCTCCAGCTTAATAATATCCTTCCTATAACAGAGCGACCAGAACTGGACGTGGTACTCCAGATGAAACCTCAGCGATGTCCTATAGAACCTCAACATGCCATTAGGATCTGGAATGGATTGCCTGAGAGCAGCATTCCCTCTGGTCATCAGCGCTGTAATCAGCAAACTTAGGATTGGCTGTATAGATGCAAACATGCACAGCTTAGAGGGAAGTTTGCCTGAGTGTGTGCTGGAGGCAGATTCAATCGTGGCATTCCAAAGTTAATTGGATCATTTTCTGAAGGGGATCAGTTTAATTGTGGGTAAAAGGCAGAAGAGTGGAACCAGCTGAATTGTTCTTTGCAGAGAGCTAGCACAGACATGATTAGCTGAATTGGCCCCTACTTCACTAACTGTCTAATGATCCCATGAGGTTTTTCAGTTGCGTTTCTTGCCAGAGCCTGTCGTGGTCTTACCCACCTAGATGGGTGTTGTTCTCTGTGACCAATGTCCTAAATCGTAGCTGTCTTATCTCAATGCTCTATGTTTATTTATATGTTCACACACATTCGTTACTTGTTCTCCATCACAGCTTCGTTTTTTTTTAAAGTGTGTTTTGATTCCACTAACAGCTACTTGCAGTCTGTGACCAATTTGTTCTTTTTCATTTTCAACCAAGGTTATAACCCTATCTGTTCACCTCAGGTTATTAAACCAACTGCTTCTGATTTGAATGCATCTTTAATGTCTCCTCAGTCCAGGAAGATTGGTTAATGGGTAAGGGCATAACATTCAGATTCTGATCTATCTATAAGATCTTTTGGGTCTTATGGTTATGTTCTGGAAGGTTTTGAAAAAAGTACAATACTGAATTGAATTGAATTACCCTTACTATCACATGTACTAAAGGAGTATAGTGAAAAGCTACAAGTCACCACTTACGGTGCCAATTAAGGACAGGGGTACCCAGGTACAGACATTTCAGTACAAGTTCTTAGGAAAAAAATTAGAAAAATAAAGAAATAAAAAGTCCAGCATTACAGATCATGGGAATAAATTAGAAAATAGAGAAATTAAAAGTTCATGATGCACTTGAATGAATCCTATCAGACACTTCTTCAAAGTTATGGCTGGGACACATCATTGTGACAATTTTACTCTGCATAATACATGGCATGGGATTATTTAATTGGGACAATATGGGGAGGGTTTTAATCTGTAGTTGACCAATAACTTGCACCATTTGCTGGTTGAATAGAAATTTCTGAAATGGACAAGGGCTTGCATTAGTATTCCTCACCATAATTAGGTCAAAGAAATATAATTTTATCTTAAACAACCTTACTGAAATTGCACACTTAAAAGATAAATCAAATGTATAGGAATGACATCCTCTCTGTACACTGTCACTAATGTCTCAGTAATTGATAACAGTTCACTTGCATATTCATTGAACACGATGTGTCAGTCATGTGTGATGAGGTTTCATTAAGCCAACATCCTACATAGCTCTCCATCCACAGACTGCATTATACTGGAGGCCAGAGCCATTCAAGGCTTTGTAACAACATCAGTGAAGGACACTAAGGACTGCAGCACGAAATCAATTTCTTAAATTCTTCCTCTTGGGGACAACTGCAAATATCAAACATGTTTCAACCATGAACCAGCTTTTGTAAATATCTTTGTACACTCAAAGTAAAGCAGAGTGCAGGCTAAGCAATGAATAATTTTAATGACAAATGTATCTTTCTTTTGTAGTCAGCTGTCAAGCAGAAAAAATATAGTACTTAGCACCAGAAAAATGTAATAGAAATGAGAAATGCGGTTTTCAGGCTTTCTTAAAATTCCACGTGAATTTCTGTGGCAGAGAAAAAGCAAAATGGTGTGTTGTTTCCCTGGTGCCAGGATCAAGGATGTCTCAGAGAGGGTGCAGAATATTCTCACTGGGGAGAGGGGCAGCAGGAGGTCATTGTCCACATTGGAACCAATGACATTGGAAGGGAAAAGGTTGAGATTCTGAAGGGAGATTACAGAGAGTTAGGCAGAAATTTAAAAAGGAGGTCTTCAAGGGTAGTAATATCTGGATTACTCCCAGTGCTACGAGCTAGTGAGGGCAGGAATAGGAGGATAGAGCAGATGAATGCATGGCTGAGGAGCTGGTGTATGGGAGAGGGATTCACTTTTTTGGATCATTGGAATCTCTTTTGGGGTAGAAGTGACCTGTACAAGAAGGACGGATTGCACCTAAATTAGAAGGGGACTTATATACTGGCAGGGAAATTTGCTAGAACTGCTTGGGAGGATTTAAACTAGTAAGGTGGGGGGGGGTGGGACCCAGGGAGATAGTGAGGAAAGAGATTGATCTGGGATGGGTACACCTGAGAACAGAAGTGAGTCAAACAGTCAGGGCAGGCAGGGACAAGGTAGGACTAATAAATTAAACTGCATTTATTGCGATGCAAGGGGCCTAACAGGGAAGGCAGATGAACTCAGGGCATGGTTAGGAACACGGGACTGGGATATCATAGCAATTACAAAAACATGGCTCAGGGATGGGCAGGACTGGCAGCTTAATGTTCCAGGATACAATTACTACAGGAAGGATAGAAAGGGAGGCAAGAGAGGAGGGGGTGTGGCATTTTTGATAAGGGATAGCATTACAGCTGTGCTGAGGGAGGATATTCCCAGAAATACATCCAGGAAAGTTATTTGGGTGGAACTGAGAAATAAGAAAGGAATGATCACCTTATTGGGATTGTATTATAGACCCCCCCAATAGTTAGAGGGAAATTGAGAAATAAACTTGTGAGGAGATCTCAGCTATCTGTAAGAATAATAGGGTAGTTATGGTAGGGGATTTTAACTTTCCAAATATTGACTGAGACTGACATAATGTTAAAGGAGAAGAATTTCTTAAGTGTGTACAAGACAATTTTCTGATTCAGTATGTGGATGTACCTACTGGAGAAGGTGCAAAACTTGACCTACCCTTGGGAAATAAGGCAGGGCAGGTGACTGAGGTGTCAGTGGGGGAGCACTTTGGGGCCAGCGACCATAATTCTATTTGTTTTAAAATAGTGATGGAAAAGGATAGACCAGATCTAAAAGTTGAAGTTCTAAATTGGAGAAAAGTCAATTTTGATGGTATTAGGCAAGAACTTTTGAAAGCTGATTGGAGACAGATGTTCGAAGGTAAAGGGACGGCTGGAAAATGGGAAGCCTTCAGAGATGAGATAACAAGAATCCAGAGAAAGTATATTCCTGTCAGGGTGAAAGGGAAGGCTGGTAGGTAAAGGGAGAGCTGGATGACTAAAGAAGTTGAGGGTTTGGTTAAGAAAAAGAAGGAAGCATATGTCAGGTATAGACAGGATAAATCAAATGAATCCTTAGAAGAGTATAAAGAAAGTAGGAGTACACTTAAGAGGGAAATCAGGAGGGCAAAACGGGGACATGAGATAGCTTTGGCAAATAGAATTAAGGAGAATCCAAAGGGTTTTTACAAATATATTAAGGACAAAAGGGTAAATAGGGAGAGAATAGGGCCCCTCAAAGAAAGCAAGGCTGACTTTGTGTGGAGCCGCAGAAAATGGGGGAGATACTAAATGAATATTTTGCATCAGTATTTACTGTGGAAAAGGATATGGAAGATGTAGACTGTCAGGAAATGGATGGTGACATCTTGCAAAATGTCCAAATTACAAAGGAGGAAGTGCTGCATGTCTTGAAATGGTTAAAGATGGATAAATCCCCAGGACCTGATCAGGTGTACCCGAGAACTCTGTGGGAAGCTAGAGAAGTGATTGCTGGGCCTCTTGCTGAGATATTTGTCTCATTGATAGTCACAGGTGAGGTGCCGGAAGACTGGAGGTTGGCAAACGTGGTGCCACTGTTTAAGAAGGGCGGTAAAGATAAGCCAGGGAACTATAGACTGGTGAGTCTGACCTCGGTGGTGGGCAAGTTGTTGGTGGGAATCCGGAGGGACAGGATGTACATGTATTTGGAAAGGCAAGGGCTGATTCAGGATAGTCAACATGGCTTTGTGCGTGGGAAATCATGTCTCACAAACTTGATTGAGTTTTTTGAAGAAGTAACAAAGAAGATTGATGAGGGCAGAGCAGTAGATGTGATCTATATGGTCTTCAGTAAGGCGTTCGACAAGGTTCCCCATGAGAGACTGATTAGCAAGGTTAGATCTCATGGAATAAAGGGAGAACTAGCCATTTGGATATAGAACTGGCTCAAAGGTAGAAGACAGAGGGTGGTGGTGGAGAGTTGTTTTTCAGACTGGAGGCCTGTTACCAGTGGAGTGCCACATGGAATGATGCTGGGCCCTCTACTTTTTGTCATTTATATAAATGATTTGGATGCGAGATAAGAGGTACAGTTAGTAAGTTTGCAGATGACACCAAAATTGGAGGTGTAGTGGACAGCGAAGAGGGTTACCTCAGATTACAACCGGATCTTGACCAGATGGGCCAATGGGCTGAGAAGTGGCAGATGGAGTTTACTTCAGATAAATGTGAGGTGCTGCATTTTGGGAAAGCAAATCTTAGCAGGACTGATACACTTAATGGTAAGGTCCTAGGGAGTGGTGCTGAACAAACAGACCTTAGAGTGCAGGTTCATAGCTCCTTGAAAGTGGAGTCGCAGGTAGATAGGATAGTGAAGAAGGCGTTTGGTATGCTTTCCTTTATTCGTCAGAGTATTGAGTACAGGAGTTGAGAGATCATGTTGTGGCTGTACAGGACATTGGTTAGGTCACTGTTGGAATATTGCATGCAATTCTGGTCTCCTTCCTAACGGAAAGATGTTGTGAAACTTGAAAGGGTTCAGAAAAGATTTACAAGGATGTTGCCAGGGTTCGAGGATCTGAGCTACAGGGAGCGGCTGAACAGGCTGGGACTGTTTTCCCTGGAGTGTCGAAGGCTGAGGGGTGACCTTACAGAGGTTTACAAAATCATGAAGGACATGGATAGGATAAATAGACAAAGTCTTTTCCCTGGGGTTGGGGAGTCCAGAACTAGAGGGCGTAGATTTAGGGTGAGAGGGGAAAGATATAAAAGAGACCTAAGGGGCAAGTTTTTTTGCAGATGGTGATACGTGTATGGAATGAGCTGCTAGAGGATGTGGTGGAGGCTGGTACAATTGCAATATTTAAGAGGCATTTGGATAGGTATATGAATAGAAAGGGTTTGGGGGGATATGGGCTGGGTGCTGGCAAGTGGGACTAGATTGGATTGGGATCTCTGATCGGCATGGACGGGTTGGACCGAAGTGTCTGTTTCCATGCTGTACATCTCTATGACTCTAACTCCACAGAAGTCTGTGTCCCATACCCGATCACCCTTTACGTACACGTGCATTGCACTTGACACTGGTCCAGCTTCCTCAGAGCCAGCTCTCAGAGTGAACAGAATCTCTGACACTCCTGTTTAAATCCATCAGCCAGGAAACTTGAAAGGGTTCAGAAAGATTTACAAGAATGTTGCCAGGGTTGGAAAATTTGAGCTATAGGGGGAGGTTGAATAGGCTAGGGCTATTTTCTCTGGAGCGTCGGAGGCTGAGGGTTGACCTTATAGACGTTTACAAAATCACGAGGGGCATGGATAGGATAAATAGAAAAAGTATTTTCACTGGGGTGGGGGAGTCCAGAACTAGAGGGCATAAGTTTAGGGTGAGGGGAGGGGGGGTGGGGGGGAGATATAAAAGAGACCTAATGGGCATTTTTTCACGCAGAGGGTGGTACGTGTAATGGATGAATTGCCACAGGAAGTGGTGGCACTACATTGGGTTGGGATATCTGGTCGGCATGGATGAGTTGGACAGAAGGGTCTGTTTCCATGCAGTACATCTCTATGATTCTATGACTCTTTGACACCCTGATTGGAACAGGATAACAGTCCCAATCAGGGAACTCATATTCTATGTTGTCTACCTGGCTAACCCTGTTACAGTCACTATGCCATGATCTTTTAAAATGACTTTGTTATTTGCCTGAATGTATCTTATTTTGTGTCCTCAGTCTCCATGGCAACATAACTGAAAAGAATTGATGATAACCTTCTCCTAGGTAATTGGATGTCCACTGGGAGTAGAGGCGTGGGTGTGCTGTCTATCAGAGTCTCCTGTCAGGGTGAATACAATTTGTTGTCAATATTAGTTGAGTAATGATGGCTTAGTCTAGTCTTCCTGGATCATACAAGAATAGTATCATAACTTGATTTGGAGGTGCCAGTGTTGGACTAAGTTAAGATAAAGTTAAAAATCACACAACATCAGGTTATAGTCCAACAGGTTTATTTGCAATCACTAGCTTTCGGAGCACTGCTCCTTCATCAGATAGTGAAGAAATAGCACCTGATGAAGGAGCAGCACTTTAAAAGCTAGTGATTCCAAATAAACCTGTTGGACTATAACCTGATGTTGTGTGATTTTTTTTAACTTTATCTTAACCTGGTTTCCATTGCTATTGGGTGATGGCTCAAACTGCTGTTAATTTCACTAATTCTTGCAGCATTCAACAAATGTTGAACTTCAATACTGAACCAACAGATAGATTCACCAACAAAAAACAGAAAATGTTGGATTACCTCAACGGGTTTGGCAGCATCTATCAGGAGAAACCAGAGTTAACTTTTTGAGTCTGGTGACTCTTCATCAGAGTTCTAATATTGATGCCCCAAAGAGGTATAAATTGGTGTAAGTGCTGGGGTAGAAATGGAGAGGTTGGAAGGAGAAAGACATCAGTGGAGAACTTTAAACAATTCTTGTACTTCATTATCCAAGACAGATGATAATATATTATTTCTGACATATAATCTGACATACATATAAGGTAGTGAATGCTGCATGCTTCTGCAATATTGGTAATAGTTTTCACACATTATAACGATGCTCATGTATCCATTCTTTTTGAATTGATAGATCTCAGTACATTTGGTGCTCTGCATTTTTAAGATGCTTAATGAAGTCAGAATAGCATCTAATGAGACACTGGAAAAGAAATGACATCACCACAGAAAGTTACATCATCAACCCAAGGAAACTGAAACACACAAATAGAAAGCAGGTCATGCCACCAGTGCTTCATCTGGAGGTTCACTGATGATGTTACCTGGTGTGGTGACGAAACATCTGAAAACGAACATTACAGTTCCGCGAGCAAATCTACATCCAGAACACAAGGATGTGATTGCACTGGAGATGGTGCAAAGGAGATTCACCAGGATGTTGCCTGAGATTAAAAAGTCTCAATTATGAGGAGAGATGGATAGGCTGGGATTGTTCTCCTTGAAGCAGAGGAGGCACAGGGAGGGATCTGATTGAGGTTATACAGAGTAGATTGTGAGAATCTATTACTCATGGCAAGCATGTCAAAGTCCAGAGGGCATACATTTAAGGTGAGGAGTAAGTGATTAGAGGAGATGTAAAGAATCTTCTTTCCATCCATAGGCTACTAGATGTATGAAACATGCTGCCTGAGAGGATGGTGAGGCAAATATTCTCACAACATTTAAGAAGCATCTGGATGAGTGTTTAGAATACCAGGATATGGTAGGTTATGGACCAAGTGCAGTAAATGGGATAGGGTTGATTGATGTTTGTTGGTTGGCATAGACCTGGTGGGCCAAAGGGCCTGTGTCTGTGCTGTATGACTCCATGACTCATTTTTATTCATCAGATGTTGGGCGATGCTGTCTAGGAAGCTATTTGTTGCCCAGGAGATGAAAGGTCAGATAGTGATCGATAGTAATGGATGTTCGGCTACTTTTTATTATTATTTCTTAATGTCACCTTTGGTGTGAAATTAATCTTTTCTTCTTTCTGTGGCTGAGGTGTGGCAGTTTTGGTTGGACAGCATTGGACCCTCAGCAGTTGCAACGGGCCCCCAGTCCTCAGCAGTTTCGACAGGCCCCCTCAGCAGTTTCGATAGGTCCGGATCTTGGCATTTTTGACAGGTCCCCAGTCCTCAGCAGTTTCAGCAGGCCCTTGGTCCTCGGCAGTTTTGACGGGCCCCAAGTCCTCAGTGGTTTCGGCAGGCACCTTGGCAGTTTCAAGAGGACCCAGTCCTTGGCAGTTGGAGAAGGCCTCAGTTGTCAGTAATTGGGTATGCCCTGGTCTTCAGCAGTGACCAGTTTGCGAAACCAAGAGGCTGTGAAATTAACAAAAAAATGATATTTGTCTTAGTTTTGACTAATTTTTAATATAAAAATTATTGTTACAACAGGGGTTAAACCCTCCTGCTTAATTTAAACCAGCAACACAAAAAAGATTTATCCCATGCAGTAATCTGTGAAAATTCAAGAGGCCAAGAACTATTCAAAGTAAAAATTAGCAACTTTATTTCTTAAAGTATAACAGACAATAATTAACTAACAACTATTTACAACTCCTTCCTCTAACTTATCTATTACTTTCCCTTCTATAATACTAGTCCAATAAAATCCTTGGCTAAGGTTTACTGAAAAATTCATATTTCAAAACCAGCCAGCGGTTGAATCTTCTATTTATCTTATCTGTAGAGTTGCTCTCCACATTGGTGTTGATGTTTTTCCTGTGCAAACTCCTTCTCTAGGCAGGTACCTCTCAGAGAGTTCTTACCAACAGCCTACATCTGTTGGTCTTTTGGTAGTTCTTCCCCAACTATTCAACTTTTCCCGGTCTTATATCTCCAAAGCATCGGATTGTGTCATTGGTTTTTAATATTGCCAATATATTCCATTCAAACTGGATTGGAGTTTGGTATGTTTAGGGGTATAATTTAAACTGAATTTGGCCTAATTCAAATTTGTTTCTGTCTCCAGGCAACCAGCTACTGTAGCTGCTGAACCACATGTTACATTACATCTTGTTCAGAACACTTGGTGCTGTCAGGTAGTTCTGCTAGCTTTTAACTTTCTTAAAGGTACAGTACATGCACACCTTCATAGCATTATATAATTAAATGACACTTTTTAAAGAACTTATATATATTTTATTGTATTTTCACCAATACGAGTAACAATAAATTTCTATCCATCCATCCATCTATCCATCCGTTGATCTATCCATCCATCCATCTGTCTGTCCATCCATCCCTAATCCCCCATGAGCAGTTAATTTCCCAGAGAACAGTCAACCATATTGCTGTGGGTCTGAAGTCACATTCCTAGACCAGGTAAGGATGGCAGATTTACTTCTCGAAAGCACATTAGTGAACCATGTGTGTTTTTACAACTACTGGCTGAGGCTATGTGGTCATTACTAGACTAGATATTTCTTCCCAGATTTTTATTGAATTTTATTGAATACAGTGGGATTCAAACCCATGAGCTGGGGCTTTGGATTACTAGTCCAATGACATCAGCACTACACAATGCCTCTCCATTTGCTTGGTCTGCTATGCTCCTGCGTGGAGGAAATAAACAGGATTTATTTCGGATTAAGGTGACTCCACTAGTGAAGGAAAAATATGATCCATTCAATCCTTTGGGCCCAGCTTGTTCCTTCATTTTGTCTCTAAGTCAGAAAATTGTGGGTTCAAGTCCAACTTCGATGCAATGAACACAATGATTACGGCTGAGTGCTGAGCTGAGGGATTGCTGCACCATCAGAAGTTCCATCTTTTAGAGTTGCTATTAAACCAAGGTGCCTCCTGACCTCATAATACTATTTCAAAAAAGAGCAGAAGAGTTATCTGGTCAAAAGTGAACATCGTTAATACAGATCATCTGACTTTTACCACATTGCTGATTGTGCAAATTTCCCCTGTGTGAAACAGGGACATCGAAAAGATCCACAGTCGGTGATATTTCAAAATTACTCTCTGACTTGGCCGAGATTTTAACTGTTGAAGATACTTGCATATTTCACCACCTTATTATTCACAACACAAATTCATATTTCTTGCAGGAATCTTTGACTTTAAATTCTGGCATCCGTTCGAACACAGAATGGGTTATTCTGTCTGCACATTCCAGGAATGTGACAGGAAATACATTTGCAATCTCAATCCAGTTCTACAGTGCATGGGCCTGTAGCACAACTTGGCATTATTTGGCATCAAATTTGACAAATATGTAGGATATCAGTAAGTACCTCACTGACTGGATTAGGAAGCATTCTTCTAATATTGAGGCTGCGTGGGATTATTGGAGTGCGGTTGGGGGAACATTTCACTGCATCATACCTTTGTTATATCTGACCTGAGATTGCAATTGTCCTTGATTTCGATGAAGAGGCAGAGTATTGACTCAGTTCCAAGAGATCACAGGATTGACTGGAACTCAATTTTCACAACTCCTTTTCACTTGTGAATAGCTGTTGTTCAAAATTTCAAATATTGACGTATTCTGAATAAAGGGGAAAGTGAGGACTGCAGATGCTGGAGATCAGCGCTTAAAAATGTGTCGCTGGAAAAGCGCAGCAGGTCAGGCAGCATCAAAGGAGCAGGAGATTCGACATTTCGGGCATAAGCCCTTCTTCAGGAATAAGAAGGGTGTGCCAAGCAGGCTAAGATAAAAGGTAGGAAGGAGGGACTTGGGGGAGGGGCGTTGGGAATGCAATAGGTGAAAGGAGGTTAAGGTGAGGGTGATAGGCGAGAGAGGGGGTGGGGGCAGAGAGGTCGGGAAGAAGATTGCAGGTCAAGAAGGCAGTGCTGAGTCAGAGGGTTGGGACTAAGAAAAGGTGGGGGTAGAGGAAATGAGGAAGCTGGAGAAATCTGCATTCATCCCTTGTGGTTGGAGGGTTCCTAGGTGCTCTTCCTCCAGGCGTCGTGTTGCCATGGTCTGGCGATGGAGGAGGCCAAGGACCTGCATGTCCTTGGCGGAGTGGGAGGGGGAGTTAAAGTGTTCAGCCACAGGGCGGTTGGGTTGGTTGGGGAGACAGGGCACCTACTTGCGGAATGTTTCAGAGAACACCTCTGGGACACCCGGACCAACCAACCCAACCACCCCGTGGCTAAACACTTTAACTCCCCCTTCCACTCCACCAAGGACATGCAGGTCCTTGGCCTCCTCCATCGCCAGACCATGGCAACACGACACCTGGAGGAAGAGCGCCTCATCTTCTGCCTAGGAACCCTCCAACCACAAGGGATGAATGCAGATTTCTCCAGCTTCCTCATTTCCTCTACCCCCACCTTTTCTCAGTCCCAACCCTCAGACTCAGCACTGCCTTCTTGACCTGCAATCTTCTTCCCGACCTCTCCGCCCCTACCCCCTCTCCGGCCTATCACCCTCACCTTAACCTCCTTCCACCTATCGCATTCCCAACGCCCCTCCCCCAAGTCCCTCCTTCCTACCTTTTATCTTAGCCTGCTTGGCACACCCTCCTCATTCCTGAAGAAGGGCTTATGCCCGAAACGTCGAATCTCCTGCTCCTTTGATGTTGCCTGACCTGCTGCGCTTTTCCAGCAACACATTTTTAAGCAGTATTCTGAATAGAACCAAGAAGAGATTAAGCAGTTTCTTTTCAAGAAAATTGCTTTCTTTTTTATAGCTTCTTAGCAGGCAGTCTGAGAGGAAGGTGAGTATGTATCTAGATGAATGAATAGGGAGAAAAGGAACCAGTATCTACATGCAATAGTAGAATGAATGCCAGATATTCATAAAGTATTGTCATTAAAGAGCTTTGTATCTAACTGACCGTGCCCAATATATATTTACTGAGAATTTGTTTCTTCTAACTGTCTTTTCAAGTCCTTTGATACAAACTCATTGACAAACCAGACATTATGTTTCATCTCTCCTCATTTCCCCTTCCTCCATTCTCTCCTACGCGATCTGGGATATGACTCACTTGGTGTATCTATATCACCACTCGATTGTTAATTACCAGTGCAATTTAAGCATTGAACATTATTCCGACACAAATATAATCATGATCAAACTTCATTCAGTCTATTTCTGATCTCCAGATACATGCACCTATTAGCAAGGTATTTTGAGCGCTGGGTCAGACTGGAAGTGCCCGGCTGGTTTAATTTTCTTCTCTTCAAGACGACACTCAGGTCAACCGTAACTTTGTCTCCTGCACGGACTGAAATGATTTCACTGCACGTAGTACATGGATATTAGCTAACACTTCCTTGACTGCTCTATTCACCAATTCCCAAATCTGTGCCCTTCCGTCATTTGGAAGGACAGATTGCACCTACATAGGAAAACCAGCGTTCCATTCTTAATTGGATGTTTACTGCTGTTTCTTCATTGTCACTCCAAAGTTCCTTAGACTCCGTAATTAGTGCTATGATAGAGGTTACTTCAGTATACAGACAGCAGCAATTCAAAAAGAAGGAGTAGGCATTAATTTACATGCACACTCCAAGCATGATCAAATGTATTAAGCCCCTTACATTAAATTATGCCATTTATCTCAAGGAAGCAAGGTGATTTTGCATGACAGAGGCTTTCTACTATGAGAGAAAAATCACTCATGGCAACGAGAAATATTTAGCATTAAAGCGTGATGCAATAATGGAACATCATTTAGAATTGGTATTAGATTAGATTACTTACAGTGTGGAAACAGGCCCTTCGGGCCAACAAGTCCACACCGCCCCGCCGAAGCGTAACCCACCCATACATCTACATTTACCCCTTACCTAACACTATGGGCAATTTAGCATGGCCAATTCACCTGGCCTGCACGAGGAAACCCACGCAGACACAGGGAGAACGTGCAAACTCCACCCAGTCAGTCGCCTGAGGCGGGAATTGAACCCGGGTCTCAGGCGCTGTGAGGCAGCAGTGCTAACCACTGTGCCACCGTGCCGCCCACATCTGTGAATGGGGAAGGAAGTGTGTGCAAATGGTTACGCATGACACTATTGCACTCTCAATGATTCATGGAGGTAATAGAACAGTTGTAGATTTCAATTAAATCGTACAATCCACATCACATTAACTCTGACAAACCCGCATTCCGTTTCTCCAGTTACTGCAGCATGGGAACAACACAATCTATGGGCCATTCATGATCTTCAGTTCCACTGTTGAAAATGTTCCATGTGCCTACTATTGACTTCGGGATGTTAGGCATGTCAAATAAGTGAAGCCTGACATCGGAAGCATACATGTTCCCATAAATGTTTGGGGTGATTTGGACTGGACTTCCAGCTAAATGCTGTATTGATTAAATCTTGAAAAGTACTGTATGAATACTGTATATCATTAGATACACAGCTGAAAATTTCATACTAATACTGAAGAGTTAATGGAATGCTGTGTGGAGCATGGTATGTGTCCAAGTGGCCAAGAGTGATTCTGCAGTGCTTTTATGTGTGGTTATCAGATGGATTTTGATAACCCAGCTGCCCATAATGATACCTTCTTGTCAGCACATCATAGACACCAGCCAACTACCTTTAACATGTTCAGGTGTTCCACAATGCATCACAGATATTCTATCAAAGGAAGGCTGTATAAAATAACGTTAGGATGGATGCCCTAAAGTTTGGGCAAAAAGAAATGTTTAAGGAGTGTCTTAAATAAGGCAGGAGAGGTAGAGAGGCTGAGAGGTGAGGTGATGGTGACACTTGAAAACAAAGAACTATTCAAGATCGGAGACGGTTACAGAGTGTAGTGAACTCAGCCTGGACAATCATCAAGGCCAACCTCCCATCTATAGAGTCCATCTACCAGACCCGCTGTCAAGGAAAGGCAGCCAGCATTCTCAAAGATCCATCTCATCCTGGCAATGTTTTTCTACAACCTCTACCATCGGGGAGAAGGTACAGAAGCATGAACACACGCACAAGCTGGTTTTGTAACGGTTTCTACCCTACTGTTGTTAGAATACTGAAAGGACTCACAAACTCTTAACATTTGCCTGTCCCTGTGTTTTTGTTTTTGCTGTTGTTTACCTATTATTTACTTATCTATGTTACTTAACTCTGTGATCTGCCTGTATTGCCCACAAGACGAAGCTTTTCACTGTGCCTTGGTAAACGTGACATTCCATTCCATTATACAGCAGCTGCTTTATCCTGACTTAACAAACTAGAGAATTGGAGACAACCATGTGCAGGATTTTAACCAACTTAACATAGACCTTTGATGTCTAGTTCCACACCGAACAAACCAAGGCAATGCCTGATTGAGTTCAGTGATAACGGGGATGTGTGTCGTTGTAATTTCGTATTTCAAAATGGAGCCACCCTGCTCATCCAGTTCCAAGTATGTCACACAGTGTGACAAATAAGACGGGCACTGCGGACATTATACACAAGGGCAGCAATTCCTGAGCATTCACTGATGTAGCACCAGGACGTGTCAATACACCTGTATGCCAGCCTTTACTCACTTGTGATGCAGTTTGCAGGTGTCACTGCATCGAGGGCATGCTCAGGAAATTATTCTGGATTATTAAACAGTGACATGTTGATTTGCAGTGATATTCAGTGGCTCGTTTTGGTTTGACGGGTTGGGATGAGTAGACAATTGTTGTGGAGGTGCTGGTGTTGGACTGGGGTGGACAAAGTTAAAAATCGCACAGCACCAGGTTATAGTCCAACAGGTTTATTTGGAAGCACAAGCTTGCAGAGTGCTGCTCCTTCATCAGGGAGCTAGCTGTTGAAGAAGCAGTGCTCTGCAAGCTTGTGCTTCCAAATAAACCTGTTGGACTATTACCTGGAGTCATGTCATTTTTAATTAAAACAAATGTTGTAAGTTGACGTGCTCCTTTAACAAGGTTATGCTATCCTTGGCTTTTTTTTTCAGAGAAGTCATAAACCATACAGACTCCAAAACGTCTGGGGGTTGAAGGGGTTTAGAGCCAATTTATTTCTAGATAACAGAGATTGCCTCAGGCAGAAGGCTTCCATGTTTTAAAGCAACACTAGTACAATGAAAGGAGAGTGGCCAGTTCTCCCAGTTCAGGTTTTCTCTGGTTTGTTTATTTTTTCTTTTCACAGTAGTGTGATAAAGAAGGCTGCTGGACTCACAGAAGCAGGTCCAGGCTGGTACTCTCTCTCTGATTTCTATCCTGTCAGAACCTGTGTTTGATATTACCTTTTGTGCCAAGGGGTGTTTATGGGGATTGTTGCAAGTACTTGGAACAGTATCATTAAGTTGAGATGATCTGTTGGGTTTTTGGATAGGTTAAGTTATTCAGTAGTCTGTTTTCTGTTGTCTGTGTTACATTCGGAAATCTTGTAAATAAATTCTGTTCTGTTTAAAACAAAGTGGTTTGACCAGCTGATTCTCTCCTGGAATATCCATGTTACACAAACTTAAAACAGCAAAATTAGGGTCTGGGCTACTTTCTGGAAACATTTCGAGGGGGTCTGGCCTGGTACATAACACATGTACATAGGAATAAACCCTTCACCTTAGTCAAGGGGGCATAGATTTAAAATGAAGCGTGAGGAGGATTAGAGGGGTTTTAAGGAGAATGTGTTTCTCCCAGAGAGTGAAAGGTCTTTAGAACTCATTGCCTGAAAGGGTGGTAAATCAGGAACCATCAAAATATTTCAGAAACATTTAGGTGAGCACTTGAAGTTCCACAGCATACAAAGCTGTAGTCAGATGCTGGGAAATGGGGTTAGAGTAGATAGGTACTTGATAACTGGCATGAACATAATGGGTCTGCTGTAATGCTCAGTGATTCCATAACGAGCTTGATTTTAACTCATACCATGCCGCAGAGCTTGCTGGGAGCAGCAGTAAGGGTAAGAGAGGTCTCGGGTGGTAGTTGCTCAGCTCTTTTTTACATACAGGCCCATACTGAGCACCTCACTTCCTGACCAAAAAATCCCAGGACTTGATAGGACATGGTTACCTGTCAGCAAATATCAGGCTACAGGAAAGCTCTCTCCGAGACCTCGGGAATGGCCGTTAGTGCACCAGGTTGGGATCTTAGCTATGAGAACGTAGGGAATGTCCTGGGAATGGACCATTCCAGTTTGGGGTCTGAAGGGGGCAACTGAGCTCGTCCTGAGTCTTTTCTAATATGGGCTACTGGTGCCAATCTGTTGTACCATCCCTCACTACTCAGCCTGGCTCGAATTAAAATGACAGATGTAGTGCCAATAACTTCATCAGAGCCTGATTTGTCTTTGTACAGAAAGCCTTGTCAGTCTGTTAGCAATCAGGTCGGAGACAGGAAGGATGTGGGGAAGACCCATTACCCATCTTGTACCCAGAAGACAGTGAGAGAGAATGTTGAACTGATCTGCAGGAGTCTTCAATTAATCGGAGCTTTTTCCAGTTTGATGTCTGAGTGGAAGTCTGTACTGTTGGGGGAGAATTTTGAAGGCAGCATTGTATGCCACTTTATCTGCTTCTCCAGATGGTTTCCTATCAGATTCCTGAGAAAATTAGGCTCGATGGTTTATTTTGTTTGTAAAGAGAAGCCAATTCCATGACAGCAGCTTCGATTTACACAGGAGACAATCAGAGATAAGAGTAAAAGCTTGACCTTTGTTATATGAGAAACATTTCCATAGTTCATCTGAAGTGAAAACACAGTGGAAAGAAGCCAGTGGGAGACATAGCCGACAAGTGTGAGATCCACACTGCATCCTGTGATATCCAGTGAAAGTTGTTCAGATTATCGTTAGCATCTCTTGTGAGGTCAGAGTTGAAGACTCAAAAACCAAGATGGCAGTGGAGTAGCCAAGCTGTATTCAGGCTTCTGGTCTTTGAGGCTCGTCTGCTCCTGTCTGCTGTCTTCATATTTTTATTTTTTATTATTCTCTTTAAAACCTTCTGTCACAGGGTCATCAGCATCGCCACAGCAGTGAGAGCGGTCCATTTCCAGACTGGCAGCATCCTCAAGTCGCTCAGAGGTGACAGCAGCAGTGGAAGCAAGTTCAGTAACACCCCCCTGTTAATCGGGGCAGTGGGTCAGCAAAGTTTATCTCCTCCCAGTGATAGGGGCAGTGACTAATCTGCTCCCAGTGATTGGGACAGTGGATAATTTCCACCCAGCGATTGGGACAGCGGCTAATCTGTTTCCAGTGACTGGGACAGTGGCTAATCTCAACCCAGTGATTGGGACAGTGGCTAATCTGCTCCTAGTGATCGGGACTGTGGCTAATTTCCACCCAGCGATCGGGACAGTGGCTAATCTCCCCCCCAGTGACCGGGACAGTGGCTAATCTCCTCCCGGTAAATGGAACAGTGGCTAATCTCCTCCCAGTGATTGGGACAGTGGGTTTAATCTCCTCCCAGTGATTGGGACAGTGGCTAATCTCCTTCCAGCGATCGAGGCAGTGGCAGCAGCAGAAGACTACAAGCTGTGGCTAGGCCCAGAAGCCTGTATTGGAGGCTGAGTGGTTCATTCACCATTATTGAGATGGAGCTTTAAGATCTGGACATTTTTCTTTCTTTTTGGCTCTGTTTCTTTTATTTCTGCTGTTGTTATTTTTAACTCTGGTTTTTGTAACCAACATGGCACCAGAGAATGGATATTTTGTACTCTTTTCACTGTACTCCTGTATTCCTATACTTGGTTACACGTGACAACAAAATCTAATTCTAATTCTAATCTAATTCTGATTCAGATTAAAAGACAGAACTTGAATTCTATGTGGCTACTGACTGCAATCTCATGACCCACAAAGGTTCTTCACAATTAATGAATTGTAACTGGAGACAGTGGCATTGTGATATTGTCACTGGACTGGACTCCAGTGCATTCACCTGGTCCTCAAGACTACACGGGTTTGAAACCCACCGTGACACTTGGTGGAACTTACACCGTATAAAGCAAATCTGAGTAATACTGTCACTGGTTGTTGTAAATAGCCATGAAGCCATCTTGTTCACTTCAGGAATCTGCCATCTTTACCTTGTCTGGCCTATATGTGACTCCAGACCATAGCAATGTGGTTGTCCTTTAGAATGACCAAGGAAAGCCACAGAATATGGGCCGGGTGTTGGCAGGTGGGACTAGATTGGGTTGGGATATCTGGTCGGCGTGGACAGGTTGGACCGAAGCGTCTGTTTCCATGCTGTACATCTCTATGACTCTACGACTCTATAATTCAACGATGGGCCACAAATGCTGGCCTTGCTTGTGACATGGATAAAAACTAAACAAGATCTCTACATTCCATCTTACTCCTTTTGAGTTGATATATTTATAGTCATGCACATCTTGTTGTGAAATACAGTGAGAAGTGTTATATAGTATCGTCACTCTTTGGTGCCATCTTAAAACACAGGAAAATAAACCAAATCACAGGATTTAAAGGCAGAAGAATGAAGAAATAAAGGAAGTGTCCATCTTTACAGTCTTTCTTGTTAAGTGCTCCATTATGGGAGTAGTGCCCATGTATGAGTCCCCTTCAATGCACTGTAGCTGGAATGAAAGTTGCCATTCTCCAACACCACCTCGCCCCCACTGATGGCCTCTCCACTGTGTGTTCTTGCTGGACCTCCCCAGTGATGCCAGCAGGTACGAAACCAGCTCAACCTCGACGCTACCACCACCATGAGTCCACTTCAGGCCCACCTCACCGATGCAGCCACCGCTGCCGGGTCTAGTACCGGGCCCAGATGCGCCTCCATCACCGCCTTCCGGAATCTGCACTGCACGCAGCCGCCACCTGGAATCCAAACTCCCAGCAGCAGCCATGAATCAGCACAAAGACTGTCTCAACACTGCAGGGGGCGCTGAGAGCTCAACCTCACCTCCAACACCAGCCCAATGCTGGGCCCACACACTGGTGCCATCGCAGCAACCAAGCTCTTCACCAAGAGGTAACTGAAATAAAACAGAAGGGAAAGGAAAGAGGGAAGAGAAGAGAGAGAATAAAAAAGAAAAGAAAATGGATGGAGTGAACTAGCCTCAGGCGCCGAAGCCCTACTCTGCCGGCATCTTACCAGAAGTATTTGTGAGATAGGTTGAGGAAATATCACCTGATCATGATTACCATCTGGCTAATTGTGTTGGAAAGAGAAGTCAGCAAAATGATACCCCCTAGAAAGAGACTATTCATCCCCTTACGCCAATGCCAGCTCTTTGAAGGTGCTATTCATTACTTTTGCTTCCTTGCCCTTTCCTCACAGCCGAGCAAATTTCCTGTCACAATTAGTAATCCAACTCAATTTAAGAATTTATATTTGAATTTGTCACCATCATCTTTTCAGACAGACCTGCATGTGGAACACCAAGTGGAAATGGGAAATGGGGCTCAGCCAGAATGTTCAGAAAGAGTCTACTAGCACTTACTGCCAAGCCTCTTCTATAATGACCTCTCAGGTAGGGAACAAAGAGCACCCAGCATTGACAGGCCATGTTGCTGCTATTAGGAGATGCAGGAGAATTGCCTGAAAAAATCCACATATTCTCACAGTGGTGATTTTATTTCTCATTGCTTCAGAGATGTTTTGGCAGGCAGTGGAATAGCAACGTCATTATTTATGGAGTCAGAGAGCTTTAAAAATAAATTTGCACTTATCTAGCAATTTTCATAATCATTGGATGTTCCAAAGCATTTTACAGTCAGTGAGGTGTCATGTTGTGTAGGAACAGCAATAATCAATTTGAGCAAAGCATGCGATGACAATCAGTGCGGGAGAAAGCATTTACAGTTGGTTCTTCTATAATGCAATGGTTGCGTTCTTGTGTGACACCGCGTTATAAAAGAATCGCACTTTAGAAACAGTGCTTAAGGAGTTGGTGGTGTAAAACTTCGTATTTTAAAACTTCGTATTTTAGAAACAGCTCCCCCGATCCATCAAGTGAATCACAGAAAATTTGAGTTGATGAAACGCACGTTATAGCAGAATGACTTGTATTAAAACATAAAAAGAATGAGTTGCTGAAGATCAAAATCAGTCCTAAATAAATCATAGGTTCTTGAAAGTTGAACTGATATAGTTACAAGCATTAAAGAATTGAACACACATTTATTACACAATTAATCCTCCATAAATGAGGACTGAAATGAAGCCCAGTTTTTCTATTCTGCAACAATGGATGCTGGTACTCAAAAGGCTTCTCATTTAGTTTTGGGCTGTCCGAGTGCAGATTTAGTCGGATATACTCTATCCCTCTTTCAGTTTGCACAATGAATAATTGGTCCATTAACTTGAGACAGGGTTCAGGAGGAATTAGGAACTCTGTCAACAACCACATCGAGTTAGACCCCATCTACCTCCCCCTGAAGAAAAGGACAGGATATGATGCCACCACATGAAATGACATCACCAAACCAAACAAACCCAAACATATAAATAGAAAGCAGGAATTATCAACAGTGCTTCGCCTGGAGGCCCACTGAAGATGTTTCCTATTTCCAAAACGTCTGGAAATGAACCTTCCAGTTCAGTGAGCAAACCGTTATCCAGGAAGTAGCTCACAGATTACGACACCACTGCACTGTTGAAATAGGCCAATGTGGTAATAGTGCCTGAAACTGTCTAAGAAGAGCCAGTACTTTGTGGCATGGAAAGATAGGAGACCATGAGTTGCAAATCACCATAAATTGTTGAATGATACACACCATTTTACCATGAATCGTGCAAAAAATTCACAGCAATATCAATCTCGCCATGAATGTCATGAAATCTGTGATAGTAAAATGAATTTAACTCACCAAAGAAAATGAGAACTGGTACCAAAGGAACTCCAGGTCCTTCCCAGAACAGCAGGGGGTGAAAGTTCCCCTGTCTGCTGTGTCTGGAGGGAATATCAGGAACCGTGCGGGACAGCTCCAGACACACAGTGTTTGCTTGTGTACACTATGAAGTTTTAAAGATGGCCTGGGAGCGAGAGATGCCAGTGAATTCTGGAATATTTGTTGAATGATGGGATGTTCTGAGATGGGTATGTGGTGAGATGGGACCATATCAGATGTGAGAGATGACATTAGGGGTGGAATGGGACAACTTTGGTCAGAAACAAAAGCGGAAATTGGTGGGAATACTGAACAGGTCTGGCAGCATCTCTGGAGAGAAAGCAGAGTTAACATTTTGGGTTGAGTTGTCCTTCTTCAGAACGGTTCTGAAGAAGGGTAACTGGTCCCAAAATGTTAACTCTGATTTCCAGCATCCACAATTCTTTGGTTTTTAAATTTACTAAGACTTGGCCTTTAAGTGGAGGTCTATATGGTCAATCAGCTTCTGTCATCATCAGATATCAGGAAGCTCATGAAATCGCTTCATGGTTACCATCTGCTTAAGACTATGAGTAGATAAAATTAAAAATAGCTCAAATTTTCAAAGGTTGCGACATTTCTCAACACAATGTGACATTTGAATAATCAGAACCTCTGTTCCTTTACAGGTTTATTGAATGTCAAAAATTCAATTTACTTTAGTTTTGGATTGCAGCTCAAGTTTTTATTGCATAGTTAATAACAGATTCTCTTTCCCTTCCTCCTCTCTTGAAGATATCATCTTTTTCTAGGATTCCATGGTGTTGAAATCCACTGTAACAAGTCAAAAGGACATTCTCCTTTGGCAGGCTATAGTGAGAGTGAAACAGCATGTTCAATTATCATAATTGCTGAACCAATCCTAATCTTACACTACTCTAATCAACTAGTTTCCAACACCTAGTTGAAAGGGGAAAAAAGTGGAAAATGTGGCTGATATTTCCATCGTCTACCCAGGAGATACTAAGGCAAATTACACTGCCTCTGCTGGGATTGGCTAATGCAGCACAAACCATGGGTAGTTGTTCTGAAAGGATTACCATTGGAGACTACATTAGGTTCCACTGACAAATGGGATCTTGCAGACTTGAGTGAAGAATCAGGACATTAGTTCACGATCCCCAATGGGGTTTGAGGTATCATTCCTGGCTATTGATAATCTTAGTAATCATTTCTAGTACGCCATAGTAATGTATTGCAATTTTCAGTAAACTACATCTTGTTGTTAAAACAAAGTTAAAAATCACTCAACACCAGGTTAGAGTCCAATGGCTTAATTTGGAAGGTCTAGCTTTCAGAGTGCTGCTCCTTCATCAGGTGGTTGTGGAGTATAAGATCGTAAGACACAGAATTTATAGCAAAAGTTTACAGTGTGATGTAACTGAAATTAAAAATTGAAAAAGACCTGGATTGTTTGTTAAGTCTCTCGTCCTTTAGAATGACCATGTTGGTTTCAGTTCCTTCATATGTAAATCACAGAACTTTTTTAAAGTTATGTTCTCAAGTGAACTTTAACAATTGGTGTCATGACGGCACAGATTTAAGGTGTGAGGTGTCCTGTGTGAGACTGTCTGTGCCACAATGTTCAGACTGATATAATCTAAAATAAACAGATTTACAGAATCTTACATGGATTCATGCAGTTTTTGAGCCAAATAAGATGTAATTCTGCAAGTACAAACTCACCCCACAACTTACATCTGTGTGTATGCATGTGGGTGTGTGTGTCTGGGGGGGGAGGTGGGGGGTGTTATGAGTGCCTGTGAGAGAGTGTATATATGTGTGTGAGTGTGAGTGTAAAGAGGTATAAGTCTGTGAGAGGGTACGTGTATGGGGTCTGAGTGTGAGAGTGTGTGTGTGAGCGTATGAGAGAGAGCTTATGTATGAGAGAGGGTCTGTAGGAGTGTGTGTGTGTGTGTGTAGGAGTGTGACTGTGTGTGTGTGAGGTGCAGTGGGGTCACCTATAGTGTGACATGAACCCAAGTTCCAGTTGGGGCCATCCCCATGGATACCGAACTTATTAAAGCAAGTTCTTCTTCTCGTTGAGACTCATTCATGGGTCCTCCTCTACCACTACTAACCAACCAGGCCTGTAGATACAATACAGAAAGAAGGATTTGTGGCAGCACTCTGAACCAACTATGACAAACAAGTATTTAGTTCTGCAAACAAACAGCATGATGATGATTGGTGAGATTGTTAATTATGTGCTTCGAGGGAAAGGCAGTGAAAAGGCATTCGACCCAGGAAGAAAAGAAAATCAGAAGACAAATAAGTTTACCATTTTAGGGACTTTAGCACTTTTAAGAACACTCAGACGGTCAGAAAGTTGCTGCAAGCACTTGCACAAACAGTAGTCTGCATAACTAGTGGAAGGAACATCGGGGCAATCTTTATATTTCAAGGTAAGTCCAAGGTAAGATGTTTAACAAAATGCACAAAAGTGAATGTGGGCAAGTAAGAGACTAAAATGTCTAGCTGCACTGTGCAGCTACAGAGTCTTTAGCAAAGGAAAATCTGGAGTGGTAGTCCAAATTTGAGATTTACCTGGAAAGGAATTGTTTCAGAATTTCATGAATAAAGTTAAAATTCCTATCAGCAAAGGGAGAATGCCTTAATTTAATGGCACATAGGACCTGACTGGGAAGGATAGGGGATTCCATTGTGAGTGCGATTCATAAGGCACAGCTATGCTAGCAAAAGGAAGTGCAGTTAAATTAATTTATTACGAAGTCGCAGGACCAGCAACATAACAGAACAGATTTATGGTGACCAAAGAGCAAGTTAAAAGACTTGGAAGGCGGATTCTGACAAAAGAAGATAAAGAAAGCTAAAGCTGTGATAAGATCAGGAGATCCTCAGGTTAAATCGTCAATTTAGCAGAAAGATTTATTGAGGCTGCAGCCACAGAAATTTATTGAAAAGCTGAAGATGATTCAGACATTGTACACTGACCTACAAAAGGCAGTGAAGTATCAGAGACCATCAGGACATGCTCCAGGGGAAACCTCTATCTGGCTGGCAAACATTGTGGTAAAACTGTTACAAGCAGTACAGAGATAACTCCGTTAGATAACAATTTCAGTTCGGTATTATAATTCAGAATTTAAAAGTTTATTGTGGGAAAATAATACTTTATTACTGTAGTAAAGTGTTTCATAGTTTGTAGAAAGTTTAAAGCGAGGGATTTAAAGTAATATTCAGAGACTAGAAAATTGAAAGCTGAAAAGCCAATAGTTTCCAAGCAGTATTGAGATGCTAAAAACATAAACAGATTTATACTTTAACCAAGTTAAGAAGAAATGGCAAGCAAAATAATACTACTTCAGGAATTTTGTATTAAAGATGACTAAACAGAGCACAGGATTGGAGATCTTGGAGAAGACAATTAAGATGCAGAATTGCTTCAATTCAGTCTTAAATATTGTACTAAATAAATCCATACTTTTTTTGTATTAAATAGGATCTATAGTTGCTCATATTTAAAATCACCAAAGTATGAAAGCACAAACAAATATTTTTGAAGAAATTTTTAAAATTGATCAATATTAATCAAATAACTAAAATTCTTCAAAGAGCAAGATTTGGCAGCATATTCTGCAGTATAGTCGCATCTCTCCCTCATACAGACCATTTCATCAAACACCTATGGGCGCAATATGCTAAGACTTGTCTGAAAGTGAGAAACCAACGCCATTGGCGAACAGTACGATCTAAATGTCTTAAATACAAACCTCCCCTTAACACCCCACGAGCCAAAAGAATAGCAGACCAAAATGGCCACAGAATGCTTAGGGAAATGTTTAATGATGCCCACAACATACAACCAGGAAATTTCACGCCAAAAATCTTGACTCATTAATGCAACAGACCATGAATGCACAGACACAATAGAACAAGCCATAGACATTAGATCGCGACAAACACAGAAAATGAAAAAACTAGACCAGCAGAGAAAGCTCAACAATCACACAAAATAACAACACAGACAAGCTAGAAGAATGATAAAAAACTTACTGACCGACACTTAACAGACACCGATAAAGCTGTCTTAATAAGAGGGATGAATTATAACTGTCGGGATTCTGACAAGAAAGATTTCTTAGCAGCATGAGAAACAACACTGAAAGACAACAAATTCACAGAAGAAACCCAGCAAACCACCAGACAGACAATCGCATCAACATTAAACAGGAAAAAGGATTGAAACACACTTAATACACAAGAAAGGAAAGCACTAGAAGGACTCAAAAAAGCTAAAAACATCATTACCCTACCTGCAGACAAAGGATGGTTGACAGTTATTTTAAACCGAAGAGACTACATTGAGAAAGCAAATGCACTACTTGCAAGTACTTTCACTGACCAACAGGTGGCGATAGTCCCAACCCCACATTAGACAACCGAATCATAGTGGTAAAAACAATGACTGCAGATGCTGGAAAGCAAATACTGGATTAGTGGTGCTGGAAGACCACAGCAGTTCAGGCAGCATCCAACGAGCGGCGAAATCGACATTTCGGGCAAAGGCCCTTTATCAGGAATAAAGGCAGTGAGCCTGAAGCGTGGAGAGATAAGCTAGAGGAGGGGGGGGGGGGGGGGGGGGTGAGGAGAGAGTAGCATAGAGTGCAATGGGTGAGTGGGGGAGGAGATGAAGGTGATATGTCAGGGAGGAGAGGGTGGAGTGGATAGGTGGAAAAGAAGATAGGCAGGTCGGACAAGTCCGGGCAAGTCATGGGGACAGTGCTGAGGTGGAAGTTTGGAACTAGGATGAGGTGGGGGAAGGGGAAATGAGGAAGCTGTTGAAGTCCACATTGATGCCCTGGGGTTGAAGTGTTCCGAGGCGGAAGATGAGGTGTTCTTCCTCCAGGCGTCTGGTGGTAAGGGAGCAGCGGTGAAGGAGGCCTAGGACCTCCATGTCCTCGGCAGAGTGGGAGGGGGAGTTGAAATGTTGGGCCACGGGGCGGTTTGGTTGATTGGTGCGGGCGTCTCTGAGATGTTCCCTAAAGCGCTCTGCTAGGAGGTGCCCAGTCTCCCCAATGTAGAGGAGACCACATCGGGAGCAACGGATACAATAAATGATATTAGTGGATGTGCAGGTAAAACTTTGATGGATGTGGAAGGCTCCTTTAGGGCCTTGGATAGAGGTGAGGGAGGAGGTGTGGGCGCAGGTTTTACAGTTCCTGCGGTGGCAGGGGAAAGTGCCAGAATGGGAGGGTGGGTCGTAGGGGGGTGTGGACCTGACCAGGAAGTCACGGAGGGAACGGTCTTTGCGGAAGGCGGAAAGGGGTGGGGAGGGAAATATATCCCTGGTTGTGGGGTTTTTTTGGAGGTGGCGGAAATGTCGGCGGATGATTTGGTTTATGCGAAGGTTGGTAGGGTGGAAGGTGAGCACCAGGGGCGTTCTGTCCTTGTTACGGTTGGAGGGGTGGGGTCTGAGGGCGGAGGTGCGGGATGTGGACGAGATGCGTTGGAGGGCATCTTTAACCACTTGGGAAGGGAAATTGCGGTCTCTAAAGAAGGAGGCCATCTGGTGTGTTCTATGGTGGAACTGGTCCTCCTGGGAGCAGATACGGTGGAGGCGGAGAAATTGGGAATACGGGATGGCATTTTTGCAAGAGATAGGGTGGGAAGAGGTGTAATCCAGGTAGCTGTGGGAGTCGGTGGGTTTGTAAAAAATGTCAGTGTCAAGTCGGTCGTCACTAATGGAGATGGAGAGGTCCAGGAAGGGGAGCGAGTCATCGCCCTACTCAAAAACTTCAGAAATCTGGAGAATTAAACAAGACTGACTTCCAACATATGAAACCAGTCGGATCCAACTCACTACGTTTCCATGGACTACCCAAAATCCACAAACCAGGAGCCCCCTTCACTTCCATAATCTTGCTACCTGGAACACCAATGTACAGATGAGCCAAGGAATGACACCAAAGACTAAAACACTTAATTAAAGATTCACGGCACTCCATTCACTGTAAACAAGAATTTCTGAAGACCATCAGAGACACCAAGATAGAAGAGGATGAAATAATGGTCTCCTTTGGCGTAACAGCCCCGTTCGCATTCATCAACATCAACCTGGCCAAAGAAACACTGACTACATTATTAGAAGAACCAAAGACACATACACCATACACCACCAACTTCATCAGTAATGACAACATCGTCAAGCTAGTGGACCTATACCTTATCACCCACTTCACTTTCAATAGCAAACCCCTACAGACAAACTAACGGAACACGATGGGATCTCCAATATCAGGGTTCTTTGCAGACGCAGTAATGGAGAGACTTGAACAAACAGCTCTGCCAATCATCCAACCCAAACTTTGGGTCCACTATTTGGGTGACACCTTTGTCATCACTAAATGAAACAAATTAGAGGAAAGCTTCAAGACCATCAATAATACCCTCACTGGCATAAAATTCACTAAAGAGGAAGAAAACAACATCAATCTGCAATTCTCAGATGTCACAGTAGAGTGAACAGCCAATGGGGATCTTCAAACCAGCGTCTACAGGAAAACAACACATACAGATCAAATATTGAACTACAGAAGCAATCATCCCAACACCCGCGAACAAAGTTGCATTAGAACATTATTTCAATGAGCCAACACACACTGCAGCACAGAGGAGCTATGAAGAGCAGAGAAAAATCACCTATACAGCATATTCAAAAAGAACGTGTACCCAATGAACCCAATGACTGCCAGACTACTGAGACCCCTTGGCATCATGGTAGCCTACAAATCCACCAACAATCTAAAACAGCAGTGAATGAAATTTAAAGACCCCATACAGACAACATGCAAAACAAATGTCATGTACAAAATACCTTGCAAGAACTGTAACAAACACTACATTAGACAAGCAGGCAGAAAACTAGCCACCAGGACACGTGCACATCAACTAGCCACAAAAATACATGACCCATTCTCACTAGTATTTTTATATACAGATAAGGAAGGACACCACTTTGACTGGGACAACACATCCGTCGTAGGACAAGCAAAGCAGCAACATGCACAGGAATTCCTAGAAGCATGGCATTCCAACTGGAACTCTATCAACAAATACATCGACTTGGACTCCATTTACCACCCACTGAGAAAAAGAACATGAAATGGCATCACCACAGGAAATGGCATCACCAACCCTAGGAAACCTAAACAAATAATAAAAAATGGATCATAACACCAGTGCTTCACTGGAGGCTCACTGATGATGTTACCTAGTAGGGTGACAAGATGTCTGAAAATGAACCTTCCAGCTCAGCGAGGAAACCTATATCCAGAACCTTAACCTGAGCTACAAATCTACTCAAAACCTGCTACCACTTCATCGCTCTCTATCAGACTCTTACACATGATGATTCAAAGGTTAAATCATAGTACACAACCTTAAAATTAAGTTTCTCCTGAGTTTCTATCAGATTTATTTGTATCAGACTAAGTTTTACTTTTTAATAATAAAAGCCTGAACTTGGAATTTTCTTTTAATGAGCCTTTTTTTTCGAATAAGGCAGTATGACACATAATAAACATTGCTGTTTATGTATGCATGCAATTTAGGGAAATCAAATTACCATACGATGCTTGGATTATGATATCAGATTGTATTTTTTTTAAACTCTATTCCTGTTGTTAGTACACTGATGACCTCTGCTTTCCAGGTTCCTGCCGAATCAGTTCTGTGCTTAACTGGACTTAAAAAGCTCTAGAAAATATATCAATTTGAAAGAGTAATGAAGATTGTTTCAGTTAGATTGTCCCAAGATAATTTGAGTCCCAAAAGAAATATTAGAAAACTATACATTTCAGATCAAATTGCTGCTAAATTGATAAGTCCATCTTCCTCCGCACCATAATTGATCAATATGCTTTCAGACATTTTAGACCCATGCTGAGCAATTAACTCCATAAATCTAGCGATTATCCCAACACTCTTTCTTCCTTTAAGATCATCCTTAAAACCTATTGTTTAGTCTAAATTTTTAATTCAATTCGCAACATCTCATTTTTGGTTCAGCATTCGTTTTTTTTTGTGACACCTGTAAGAGGCACCTTGAGATGCCCTTTTCTGCATCAAACAAACAGGATCGAGTGGAGGAGCTCAGACCATATGGGCAATGTCGAAAATGGAACATCGCAATGCCACAAACAACTCTTCTGAGTTTTGAATTTGAATATGACTTTTATCGATGCATAGGTGATATCCAATAATATCTAACAATGTTTTCTTGGCTCATTCTCAAACTAAACAGAGGATGCCTGTTTTGGTCATTTTTCTTGAGATCAAACAAGTCCTATTGCTGAGAGTTTGAACAATCAGTCAGTGAACGAAAGGTGCACAACCAGGATTGATACAGAAAAGTAGACAAAGTGTTAGAATTAACATTTCACAAGTTAGAAGGCAAGTGCTGCGCATCCACTGGTATTGCCCCGTTCACAGTTAACAGTCATCAAATGTTCTTGTTGCTTATAGTCTGGAGGTAGCATATGTAGTGAGAAAGGCCAGGGCTGGTTTGTAACTTTGCTTTCATTCTCTGAGTGGTCATATTGTTCAACTAAAACCTATAGCCTACCTTGTTGTAAGCATCCTTCAGAAAGGATGTACTGGTCCTGAAGCGTGTTCAGGGGAGGTCCAGAAGAATGGTCCCAGGAATGAAAAGCTTAACATATGAGGAATGTTTGAAGACTCTGGGTTTGTACTCAATGGAGTTCAGAAAGATGAGGGGGATCTAACTGAAATTTACAGAATACTGAATGACCCGTACAGAGTAAATGTTGGGAAAATGTTTCCATTGATAGGAGAGACTAGGACCCGAGGGTACAGCATTAGACTAAAGTGAAGACCTTTTAGAATAGAGATAGGGAGAGTGGTTATAATATGGAGTACATTGTCACAGAAGGCTGTGAGGCCAGGGCATTGAATATACGTAAGACTGAAATAGATAGGTTCTTGAGAATCAAGGGGATCAAGGATTATGGGAAGAAAGTCAGAGAAAGGTTTTGAGAAACCAATCAGCCATGACTGAATGTTGGAGAAGACTCGGTGGGCTGAATGGCCTGTACTGTGCTGCACTGTTTCTAGGTTCTATGTTTAATGGCCTTACAATAATTTCTTGATTCATTCATGATGAATTTACTGATTATTAATCACATTTGCTGATTGCGAGACCTTGCTGATGCAAATTGGCGACTATCATTTGACTCCATGGCAACTATAGTTGCATTCTCTGGTCGTTTCTTTGGGACAACCCAGTGATATGGATGGTGCTTATTAATTGCAAATCTTCTTAATCATCAAGATTCAAGTCTCAGATTGAAGCAGGTTTCAATCCTTATTATGTAAATGTCCTGTTAAATTCTGTCAGAGCTGCTAACCTCAGTTGGGGAAGAATAATTTGCAGAAACCAGATTTTCTAAAGTTGGGTTCAGCAATTTATCTCTGTGCATTTTAGTTTGTATCTCTTCAGATTTATCAGGTTTTCAATCGAACTGTAGGTGGATCAGATGTTGAATGTCAACATGAAAGAGCATTTTTGCAGTGTTTTGCGGTTCTTTGAAATTATAATTGCTTAGAGTGGGCTCAATTCCAGTTGTATGTGAAGTTGTTCCAGACAAAATAACATTGCAGTTTCCTGTCCTCCACTTTCACCGTATCGAAGAAGGCTGACATCATTTCTGACTCCAGTTCATCCTCAAGATCTGAAACAATGGAATTTCTGAACTGCTCAGGTTTTTCCTTTCTCCTACAATATACTGCCTCTCCCAGAGGACCTGAACCATGAGCGGGTTATGGGATTGAGAGGGAGACATTTAATTGACTGTGATGGCACCCTCACGTGATCCCAATTCTCCCACAATTAAATCCCTGGATGGAAGTACAGTGGGTAACTCTCAATCCCCATCGTCAATTTAGGCTCTTCAAGGGCACCAAAGGCCACATAGAGGCAGCATCACATGAGCTGGTAAAGCCCAGAGTGGGTATAGCGATGGAGAAGGAGAAGTTGAACGCTCTTTAAGTTATATTTCTTTATTTATGATTTTATTTTAAGTCAATGAGAATGGCACTGACTCCTGGTGACAGTTTAAACTGTCTTTTTATATTGAATACACCTGACAATAAATGTTTCAATTCAATTCTCACTCAGACCCTACTGATATGCCAGACTGGGCCATTGCCATGCTGCAACCTGAGTACCAAAGCCTGGCAATGTTTGCTAGGAGCTTCTGGTGGGAGACAAGGCATTAGGACATGGGAAGAGTCGAGGGGATATCCACATCTCTGTCTTTGCCTTTAGCATTCCTCCAATCCAGGTATCCACAATCATTCAAACTTAGATCCATAAAAACAACTAAACATGAGCCCTTCACAATATTTAAAGCTGTGGGCCAAGGAAGAAGTAGGTGTGAACATTCAATTGTTCAAATGTTGCAATGTATTATGAAGATGTGGGTGTACCTTTCAGAGAGTTAAAAGCAATAAAGAGAATATTCAATGACCAAAACAACTTAAGTATAAACTGATATCCTTTTATTGGTGTCCGAGCTTTCAAAATGGAGGCCAGTGTCCAAAGTTGGAGTTGGCATTCCTTTATGGGAATGGTTGATTGGCTAGCCAAAAGTTTAGGTATTGTAGACAATTTCTTCTCTTTGAAATTCGTTTGAACATCATCTGAGGAATATTGCTGAAATATAATTTGCAGTTTTGCTGAAAGAGAGTTAATTACTTGCAACCAGGACAAATCCAGGGTTTTTTTTGGTCTGTTTTCCTTTGGAGCTCAGAATTAAATGTTTTAATACCATCTGCAGGTGTTGCATGAAGCAGTTAACTTCATTAACTGATTGTTATTTCAAACTCGTACAGTTGGAATAGTTGAGGTCAGCACTGTGGGAGTCATGTATCCGAGTCTCCCAGTATTTGTAGGAAAGACTAACCATCAGGGCAAAGGTTTGCAATGCACATACACAACAGTCTATGGCCCATCTCTGACACTAAGAGGAAAGCCTTACACATCTTCTTACAGGATGGAGATAACTTGCGAGTATTTGTTTTGGGATTTTCCTTGGAGACAATCTGTCTCTGGGACAGTCTGTAACACAACAGTGAGCATTCTAATCCAATTATGAGGTAATGGGGTATTGATCGTCCAATTGACTTTGACAGTTAAAGAAGTTTCTGGAAGGTTACTGCTCACTCTAGCAACATAATTACAGCAGCCATCATTGTGATGTTGTTTAATCTGTTATTAAAACAGTCATCAAATGCATTTTTCTAATATATGATAAAAATAATGCATTAAAGTTGTATTTTAACCCATTTGTGATAATTCAAACATAGAACATGTGCATTGTTCTGTCTTTTCCCTTAGTATAGCATTTGAAGGTCATGTGAAGGTCAAACCATGAACAGGAGTAGGTTTACTACTTGATGTCTAGATGTAAGGTTGGTACAATGAATCATTCATGTAATTGAAAATGGAATGGTTTCTATGATGGATGAGCAATGCTCAACACCCAATTTTATGCCAGGGCAGCAAGCCGAAAATCTATTGGTTTGAAAAAATCTGAAGACATTTGGCATTGACTGGATTAAATGTTAATTCTCTGCCTTAACTCTCTGCCTCTTCTGGGTACTTGGATACAGGTAATGCTTTCAGCATTTTGGATCTCTTGTGACCAATATCACTCTGTATGCCTAGATAGTGAGTGTCATGCCCTGACAGTCCACCAACTACAAAAATTACCCCAATCTCTTCCTTATCACGTACAGTTCGAGTCGCAAGATAGAGATCAAGAGCAGGAAGCTTGTTGTGTTTTCCTGCTCCCAACACCAAAGCTGGGGAGGGTGATAATTGAGACTGAAGGTTTGGCCTTTGCAACCTCCTCTTTTGCAAAAAAAGGAGTTGATCTGTATCTCACTGGGAAACCACATCCCTCCAACAATGTATCTGAGTTAAACTGGATACATTATTCAAATCTACGCCGCACCATTTACAAATCTCTGAAACAGTTGAGTTTCCAAATAAAACCTTCCCCACTTATCCAAAAACAGCAAGCTAGCCAGCTGGCGTGAAGCGTCTATGTCTTGCAGAAGTTAGATCAGGACAAACAGTACCGAAGAGATTAATTAGTACTTCCAACTGCAAAGACCTGAGCTCAGCAACAATGAATTCTGGGTTGCCCCTTGACAGAAAACCATATGACTTCGAACAGCTAACCTACAAGTGCAGGAACAAAAGAAATAATCAACAGCTATCGGTTCAGAGATGACCAAAACTGAAAGGTAAGAGAAGGATTATTGTGTGATGAAACTTTTATTTAGACTGTTGAATCTTCTGAACCCTTTGCACAATATTTCCCTTTTCACTTCTATGTTCCTTCTAGCTCTGTGGTCTGGGGATCAACAGTGTTTTGCTGTTTGCATTGGACACACTAAGCGGCTGATGCTGTTGTGAAGTGGTTTAACTCCACTGAGACAGAAAGGAATGGATTGTGATTAGCTGCGAGAATTGGCTCAAACCTCTTGTTAATAATTGATAAACAACTTCAATAATTGATACATAAAAGGATTTTAAAATGCCCATTGTTGTGACGGACGTGTTTCTATAGCATGGGCTTTTGCCTGCAGCATGGGGTTTGTACCTGATGGGGCAATATTTATGTTCACTCCAGTAATATAAGAACTAAAAAGACTGCAATTTCCCCCCAGGCGTGATCGATGATGCTCTCCACCACATCTCCTCCATCGCCAGACCATAGCAACACAACGGCTGGAGGAAGAGCGCCTCATCTTCCGCCCAGGAACCCTCCAACCACAAGGGATGAACTCAGATTTCTCCAGTTTCCTCATTTCCCTTCCCCCCACCTTGTCTCAGTCCCAACCCTCGAACTCAGCACCACCTTCCTAACCTGCAATCTTCTTCCTGACCTCTCCGCCCCCACCCCCACTCCGGCCTATCACCGTCACCTTATCACCCTCACCTTAACCTCCTTCCACCTATCGCATTTCCAACGCCCCTCCCCCAAGCCCCTCCTTCCTACCTTTTATCTTAGTCTGATTAGCACACTTTCCTCATTCCTGAAGAAGGGCTCATGCCCGAAACGTCGATTCTCCTGCTCCTTGGATGCTGCCTGACCTGCTGCGCTTTTCCAGCAACACATTTTCAGCTCTGATCTCCAGCGTCTGCAGTCCTCACTTTCTCCTAATATAAGAGCTAGACATGTATAATGCAAGTTCCAATAGATCTTTATTACAACTCCTTGTATCTATATTACAGTTACAGCCACTTCAGTATCTTAGCTCATGCTAAGCTATTCAGTCGTAAACAATAGCACGCTTCCATTGGAGTGTCATGTTTCAAGTGGCCCCCGTTAAGCTGGAGAGTGAGACCATTGTACACTCTATGGCAATGATATAATAAACATGTCTCTTTAACTGTAGAAGAGCTGTGAGACATAACACAAAAATGACCACACCAGAAATGTCCTCAAAGTGGTCCATGAAAAGCAAGTTGGTATAACTTGTTTGAAGTCCCCTTTTAGCTTTTCAATTTTTAACTGTTGCACTTTAATAAGGAGCAGCCATACAGCTTATTCTTTAAACACAACAAAAGGTTGTTTATTACACAAGTATCGTTGAAAGTTACTTAAAGGGAAAGCAATAAACTTATGAGTTAAAATACAGATACAAGGTTTAAGCAAGGAATGATACAATTTAAGTACCAAGATGAAAATAAGGCACCAATTATTGTTGCTGGCCTGGTTTTCTTGAAATATCTTGTTCTTTTCTTGAAGTGAAGGGATTAAAACTTGAAGTCCGATGCAGCGGCCATGATGGTTTCTGTAGTCGAATCGTGGAATTTGTCCATGCAGGTGAACTCAGGAGGTTAGCAGGATTTGGTTGAAAAAGTTTCCTGTTTGTTTTTGGATTCTGAAGTCATGGCAGTTACAGATTGCCTGGGCTCTTTGGATTGAACAAATGGCGATGTTTGTATGCGTTCCTCTTTGAGCTTACATTGGCTGAGAACCCACTCCTTGAAGATAAACCTCCAATTTCCTTCTTGGGGGTTCTGCACAAAATGGTTGCTCACAGCCTCTCTGATCCCATTCTGGACAAGGCTTACAGTTGCCTGATGTGGAATTGCCTCACTATTCCTACACTGTGGTGGGAGACATATTGTGGAATTCTCTTTGGAACAGCACTGTGGGTGCACCTACACCACAAGGAGTACTGAACTTCAAGAAGATAGCTCATCACTTCACATTGCAACCAACAACATTGGAAGGGAAAAGGTTGAGATTCTGAAGGGAGATTACAGAGAGTTAGGCAGGAATTTAAAAAGGAGATCCTCAAGAGTAGTAATATCTGAATTATTCCCAGTGCTACGAGCTAGTGAGGGCAGGAATAGGAGGATAGAACAGATGAATGCATGGCTGAGGAGCTGGTGTATGGGAGAAAGATTCACATTTTTGGATCATTGGAATCTCTTTTGGGGTAGAAGTGACCTGCACAAGCAGGATGAATTGCACCTAAATTGGAAGGGGACTAATATACAGGCAGGGAAATTTGCTAGAACTGCTTGGGAGGATTTAAACTAGTAAGGTGGGGGTGGGGGGTGGGGTGGGGGGGTGCGGGTGGGTGGGGGAGGTGGGACCCAGGGAGATAGTGAGCAAAGAGATCGATCTGAGACTGGTACAGTTGAGAACAGAGGTGATTCAGGGACAAGTTAGGACTAATAAATTAAACTGCATTTATTTCGATGCAAGGGGCCTAACGGGGAAGGCAGATGAACTCAGGGAATGGTTAGGAATATGGGACTGGGATATCATAGCAATTACAGAAACATGGCTCAGGGATGGGCAGGACTGGCAGCTTAATGTTCCAGGATACAAATGCTATAGGAAGGATAGAAAGGGAGGCAAGAGAGGAGGGGGAGTGGCATTTTTGATAAGGGATAGCATTACAGTTGTGCTGAGGGAGGATATTCCCAGAAATACATCCAGGGAAGTTATTTGGGTGGAACTGAGAAATAAGAAAGGAATGATCACCTTATTGGGATTGTATTATAGACCCCCTAATAGTAAGAGGGAAATTGAGAAACAAACTTGTGAGGAGATTTCAGCTATCTGTAAGAATAATAGGGTAGTTATGGTAGGGGATTTTAACTTTCCAAACATCAACTGGGACTGCCATAGTGTTAAAGTTTAGATGGAGAGGAATTTCTTAAGTGCATACAAGACAATTTTCTGATTCAGTATGTGGATGTACCGACTAGAGAAGGTGCAAAACTTGACCTACTGTTGGGAAATAAGACAGGGCAGGTGACTGAGGTGTCAGTGGGAGCACTTTGGGGGCCAACAACCATAATTCTGTTAGTTTTAAAATCATGATGGAAAAGGATAGACCAGATCTAAAAGTTGAAGTTCTAAATTGGAGAAAGGTCAATTTTGATGGTATTAGGCAAGAACTTTTGAAAGCCGATTGAAGGCAGATGTTCGCAGGTAATGGGACGGCTGGAAAATGGGAAGCCTTCAGAAATGAGATAACAAGAATCCAGAGAAAGTATATTCCTGTCAGGGTGAAAGGGAAGACTGGTAGGTATAGGGAATGCTAGATGACTAAAGAAATTGTGGGTTTGGTTAAGACAAAAAAAGGAAGCATATGTCAGGTATAGACAGGATAAATCAAGTGAATCCTTAGAAGAGTATAAAGGAAGTAGGAATATACTTAAGAGGGAAATCAGGAGGGCAAAAGGGGACATGAGATAGCATTGGCAAATAGAATTAAGGAGAATCCAAAGGGTTTTTACAAATATATTAAGGACAAAAGGATAACTAGGGAGAGAATAGGGCCCCTCAAGGATCAGCAAGGCGGCCTCTATGTGGAGCCACAGAAAATGGGGGAGATACTAAATGAATATTTTGCATCAGTATTTACTAATGAAAAGAATATGGAAGCTTTAGATTGTAGGGAAATAGATGGTGACATTTTGCAAAATGTTCAGATTACAGAGGAAGAAGTGCTGGATGTTTTGAAACAGTTAAAGGTGGATAAATCAGGTGTACCCGAGAACTCTGTGGGAAGCTAGAGAAGTGATTGTTGGGCCTCTTGCTGAGATATTTGTATTATCGATAGTGAGGTGAGGGGCCGGAAGACTGGAGGTTGGCAAATGTGGTGCCACTGTTTAAGAAGGGCGGTAAAGACAAGCCAGGGAACTATAGACCAGTGAGCCTGACCTCGGTGGTGGGCAAGTTGTTGGAGGGAATCCTGAGGGACAGGATGTACATGTATTTGGAAAGGCAAAGACTGATTCGGGATAGTCAACATGGCTTTGTGCGTGGGAAATCATGTCTCACCAACTTGATTGAGTTTTTTGAAGAAGTAACATTGATGAGGGCAGAGCAGTAGATGTGATCTATATGGACTTCAGTAAGTTGTTCGACAAGGTTCCCCATGGGAGACTGATTAGCAAGGTTAGATCTCATGGAATACAGGGAGAACTAGCCATTTGGATATAGAACTGGCTCAAAGGTAGAAGACAGAGGGTGGTGGTGGATTGTTGTTTTTCAGACTGGAGGCCTGTGACCAGTGGAGTGCCACAAGGATCGGTGCTGGGCCCTCTACTTTTTATCATTTACATAAATGATTTGGATGTGAGCATAAGAGGTACAGTTAGTAAGTGGCAGATGGAGTTTAACTCAGATAAATGTGAGGTGCTGCATTTTGGGAAAGCAAATCTTAGTAGGACTGATACACTTCATGGTAAGGTCCTAGGGAGTGTTGCTGAACAAAGAGACCTTGGAGTGCAGGTTCATAGCTCCTTGAAAGTGGAGTTGCAGGTAGCTAGGATAGTGAAGAAGGCGTTTGGTATGCTTTCCTTTATTGGTCAGAGTATTGAGTACAGGAGTTGGGAGATCATGTTGCAGCTGTACAGGACATTAGTTAGGCCACTGTTGGAATATTGCAAGCAATTCTGGTCTCCTTCCTATCGCAAAGATGTTGTGAAACTTGAAAGGGTTCAGAAAGGATTTACAAGGATGTTGCCAGGGTTGGAGGATTTGAGCTATAGGGAGAGGCTGAACAGGCTGGGGCTGTTTTCCCTGGAGCATCAGAGGCTGAGGTGTGATCTTATAGAGGTTTACAAAATTATGAGGGGCATGGATAGGATAAATAGACAAAGTATTTTCCCTGGGATCGGTTAGTCCAGAACTAGAGGGCATAGGTTTAAAGTGAGAGGGGAAAGATATAAAAGAGACCTAAGGGGCAACTTTTTCATGCAGAGGGTGGTACATGTATGGAATGAGCTGCCAGAAAATGTAGTGGAGGCTGGTACAATTATAACATTTAAGAGGCATTTGGGTGGGTATATGAATAGGAGGGGTTTGGAGGTGCTGGCAGGTGGGATTAGATTGGGTTGGGATATCTGGTTGGCATGGACAGGTTGGACCGAAAGGTCTACTTCCATGCTGTACATCTCTGTGACTCTATGACTCTAATATGTTGGCACATGCCAATGCCAATGTCTGTGGATGTGAGGTGCATGTGGCTGGTGCCCATGGAGTGTGACCTGAGATGTTGGGGCATGGTGCCCAAAATGGAGTCACGTCAGAGCAAGTGGTGAGGTGAAGTTGCCAGTCACCTACCCTGACTTCCTAGCTGGACACTGTTGGCATCCCAACATTCAGTAAGATAGGAAGCTGAACATCAATGTCGTGGGTTGAGCCATTAAGAATGCATTTGACAAGCAATAAGCCCCTTAAATTGGCAACCTTTCACCCGAGAAACTCGCTGTACTGTTCGGCAAATGTATGAAAGATACAGTGAGGCTCTTGTGACATTGAGACTGTCCTCAATGTGCTTCTGATATGATTCTGCTCCAACACCCACTATCACCCATATCACACAGACCCCTGTTAGATTCCGTACAAGACTCTTAAGAGACTTGACAGGATAGATGTGAATATGTTGTTTTCCCTTGTAGGGCAGTCTAGGATCAGTGAGCATGGTCTCAGAATTAAGGCTTGATCAGTTGGGATGGAGATGAGAGGGTATTTCTACTCTTAGCAGGTGGAAAATCTGTGGAATTCTTTACCACAGAGGGCTGCAGTGGTTGATCGTTCAGTAGATTCAAAGCTGAGAGAAATAGATTTTTAATCAGTAAGAGAATGATGGGTTATGAAGAGAAGGCAGGAATGATCAGATCTGCCATGAATCAACTCATTGAATGTTGGTGCAGACTCAGTGGGCCAAATGATGGGCCTCCTTCAGCTCTTAGGTTTTATGGCTCTTTCTTCTCCAATTTAGGGATTAATAGCTTGGGATAGTAACCAGTCAGCTCACCACTCACTCCATGCATATAGTATGGTCATTTTGCTGAGTATGTGAACAACATGTTGCACCTGGACTCTTGTCATGCTCTCTGACATTGTACTGACACTTAGTTCATGTGCGCTTAGAAGGTCTGTGTGGATTGTCATTAACCATCTGATGTACAATGAAATCTCATTGTCTTTAACTATGTTGTCTTTGGTAGGACACTGTCTGTCTCCAATTTATTACTTCCTTAGCTGTTGCTTCTAGCTACCCTTCGCCCAGCACTGAGGCAAGTCTCTGAGGAGTAGTTACAGGTTTAATGTCAACTAACTCTGCATCTGACTCCCATGTCACATGCCAGGAATAGGAATCATTTTGATGAAAGAACAAGATCCCCTTCCACTGTGTCACTTCAAACAGATCACAGAAGAACAGCATTGAATGGATAAACCTTACAAGGACAGAGTGGGATGGCTCTTACAGCCAAAGATTTCAACTGATGCAGTGGACTGGTTGGGCTGAAGGGCCTGTTTCCACACGGTAGGGAATCTAATCTTAATTATCTGAAGCTCTTTCCTTTTTGGAAGTCAATCATGTGAGGGAAATGAGTATTGGCAACCACCTCCCTCCCCGAACTCTGGTATTCTGTCTGAAACAAGACTTGGTTTGGAGGTGCTGGTGTTGGACTGGGGTGGACAAAGTTAAAAATCTCACAATACCAGGGTATAGTCCAATAGGTTTATTTGAATAAGCCCGTTGGACTATAACCTGGTGTTGTGTGATTTTTAACTTTGAAACAATTCTGTTACAGTGCATATAGAACTTAACACTGCTTCTAGCTTTACCAGAGCTAGGATACTGCAAATTAAACTCCACTCTGTAGCTGACAAACAGTGTGAGCCTGGTGATTGGAATGGAATCTGGAAATAGTACATTTCAGATTTCCCTGCATTCACAACACCTACCTCAACAAGCCAAAAAAAAAGCACAAGAATGAAAGACTTTCACAATCCTGCAACTTCCCAAGGCAACTGAGTATTTTTGAAGTGTGGTCACTGTTGGAATGGGGACCAGTTTGCACAAGCTCCTACAAAAAGCAATGTGATGACCAGATACCGTGTTTAATTATACTGCTTGGAGGTTAAATTCTAGTGAAGGTATTGGGAATAGGTTTCCTGCTCTTTTTGAAAGTAGTGCCATGGACCTTTTTTACATCTAGCAAAGAGGACAGACAGAGTCTTGGTTAAACATCTCTTCCAAAATATGGCACCTCTGACAGTGTAGCAATCACTTCATACTCACCTGGAGACTCAGCTCCAATCTCTGTGTTCAAGTCCTGGACTGTGACTTGAAGCACAAGGTTCTGAATCAGACAAGACAATTTCACCAATTACTGAGTCATAAGTGACACAGAAAAAAAAAAGCGCAAAAAAAATCTCACAACAACAAAATTTTCTGCCTTAACACTTCCAACTCGGACTTTCATGAACTGATCTGCTTCAAGCAATTTATACAGTTTGTAACTTGTCTTCAAGGTGCTGTAGCTTCTGGAGTGCTGGTTCAATTTAGAAGCATTTAAAGGCTAATTGAACACATCTATTTTCACAAAGTGCATTAAGCAGTCAAGAAAGCAATATTTGTGAATTTATTTAATTCTGCCTCCTGTCTTCTCTCCTTCTCCTCTGCTAAATCTACTGGGTGCTTGCTATGGCAGTCCTACGAGAGTTTAATGTAGAATTTATTATCTCAATCAACTGATTAATCTCTGTCAGGGAACAACACTTTGCAAATTACTGGGTTAACATGCTTACGATCAGCAGCTCAAAAGAAAACGCTTGTATTAATATGCCACCTTTAAAATGTCGCAATCTCTGGACGTCCGAAAGTACTTTACAGCCAGATTTTGACAAGAAATCAACATTGTAATGTGGGAAGCATGGCTGTCCATTTTCATACAGTAAGATTCCAAAAACAGAAATGTGATAATGATCAGAGAAACTCTGAAAGATGCTGATTGAAGAATAAATACTGGCCAGCACACCAGAATAGTCTTCTTCTTTGAAGTAATGTCAAAGGATAGGTATGCACCACAGGGAAAGAGGTCTAACTGGGGGAAAGGCAATTACAATATGACTAGGCAAGATTTAGGATGCAGAAGGAAACTGAGGGGACAAACATTCTTGAATGTGGAGCTCTTTCAAGGAGCAGCTACTGCAGGTCCTTGATTAGCATATACAGGGAGATAGCTGTCGATAGAGGGAGCCATGGTTTAGATTAGATTCCCTATGCCATGGAAACAGGCCCTTTGGCACAAGTCCACACCGACCCTCCAAAGAGTAACCCACCCAGACCCATTCCCCGATACGATATTTACCCCTGACAAATGCACCTAACACTATGGGCAATTTAGCATGGCCAGTTCTCCTGACCTGCACATTTTTGGATTACGGGAGGAAACCCACGCAGACATGGGGAGAATGTGCAAACTTCACACGAACAGTCTCCCGGGGTGGGAATCAAACCCAGATCCCTGGCACTGTGAGGCAGCAGTGCTAACCACTGAGCCACCATGCCGTTTACTAAAGAAGTTGTCAAGAGGAAGGCTTGTGTGAGGATGAGACATGAAGGCTCAGTTAGGGGGATTGAGAGTTATAAATAAGCCAGAAAAGATATAAAGAGAGGGCTAAGAAGAGCCAGGAGGACACATGAGAAGTTATTGGCAGATCGGATCATGAAAAACCCTAAGGTCTTCTATAGGTATGTCAGGAGTAAAAGAATGACTAGAGTAAGATTAGGGCCAATCAAAGATAGTAATGGAAAGTTGTGTGTGGAATCTGAGGTCATGGGGAAGTGCTTAATGAATACTTTTTGTCAGTATTCACATTGGAAAAGGACAATGTTAGTGCAAAGACAGAGATACAGGCTACAAGATTAGATGGGATTGAGATTGACAAAGAGGAGGTTTCAGCAATTTTGGAAGATCTGAAAATAGATAAAACTCCTGAGCTGGATGGGATTTATCCTTGGATTCTCTGGGAAGACAGGGAGGAGATTGCAGAACCTTTGGCTTCAATCTTTATGTCATCATTGTCAACAGGAGTAATGCCAGAAGACTAGAGGATAGCAAATGTTGTTCCCTTGTTTAAGAAAGAGAGTCGGGACATCTCTGGTAATTATAGGTCAGTGAACCTTACTTCGGTTCTGGGTAAAATGTTGCAAAATGTTGTAAGAGATAGGATTTATAATCATCTGGAATAGAATAATGTGATTAAGGGTAGTCAACATGGTTTTGTGAAGGATAGGTCATACCTCATTAACCTTATTGAGTTCTTTGAGTGGGTGACAAAACAGGTAGATGAAGGTAAGGCGTTTGATGTGACGTATATGGACTTCAGTAAGGCATTTGATAAGGTTCCATATGATAGGCTACTGCACAAAATATTGAATTTCAGGATTGATGGTGATTTAATGGTTTGGATCAGAAATTGGCTAGCTGAAAGAAGATAGAGTGTGGTGGTTGATTGGAAATGTTCATCCTGGAGCTCAGTTACCAGTGGTGTGCCGTAAGGATCTGTTTTGGGACCACTGCTGTTTGTCATTTTTATAAATGATCTGGATGTGGGCATAGAAGGATGGGTTATTAAATTTACAGATGACATTAAGGTAGGCAGAGTTCTGGATAGTGCCATAGGATGTTGTGTGTTACAGAGGGACATAGATAAGATGCAGAGCTGGGCTGAGAAGTGGCAAATGGAGTTTAATGCAGAAAATTGTGAGGTAGTTCACTTCGGAAGAAATAACAGGAATGCAGAGTACTGGGCTAATGGTAAAATTCTTGGCAGTGTAGATGAATAGTGAGGTCTCGGCGTCAAAGCACTCCTTGAAAGTTGTCACCCAGGTTGATAAGGTTGTTCAGAAGGCATATGGTGTGTTGGCGTTTATTGGTAGGGAGATTGAGTTTCGGAGCCATGAGGCCATGCTTCAGCTGTACAAGGCACTGGTAAGGCCACAACTGGAGTATTGCGTACAGTTCTGGTCATTGCATTATAGGAAGGATGTGGAAGCTTTGGAAAGGGTTCAGAGGAGGTTTACTAGGATATTGCCTGTTATGACAGAGAATTCATGTCCCACCCAACATCAGTGTTCCTGCACTCCCTCAGTATGGCACCGGTTTTCCAGTCCAGGTTTTCTGTTAATGTATCTGGAATGGGATTTGAACCCAAGACTTCCCTGTATCAGAAGTAAAACCTCTATCCATTGAGCAATAGGTAAGAACCTGACTTGACATTGCATAGGAGCTTGAGGGCTAAGGTTACCATTCTGCACTTCAAGCAGTGAGAATACACTTACATGCAGCAGCAGTGAGTGGAAGGTTACAACAGTTCTTTGGTCTGGGGAACCACGTCACAGAAATTAGCTCAACATTCTATCTGATGACCCACCCATGTTCTCCACCCATGTTCAGGCCATAACTCCAGAGTTATAAGGGATATCTTACCCTACCATTTTTAATCAATAACGGAATCAAATATTATGAGGTAAAGGCAGAAAAGTGGAATTGGGGATTCTCAAATCAGCCATGATCTCATCGAATGGGTCAGCAAACTCAATGAGCTGAACTGCCAAATTCTGCTCCTACATCTTCCAGTCTTATGATCTACCCAGCTATCAGCAATCTGTGAGAATTGGAGAAGATCATTGGTTTCATACCTTGTTCAATTTTACTCTCCTATTGAAGTCAATGGAGAGTTAATGTTGTGTGATATGTGTAGTGTTAGGTTTAAAGATGAGATCTTCAAACCAAACTGTTAAGGATTCATTAGACATGACAATGAGCAAGTGAAGTAAAGTGGACAAGAGCATGAAAAACAGACCTGGTGTAAAAAAGACAGTCTGTTTTGGTTAGGAGATAACCATATAATCTCGACTGTCCGTGCGAGCTATTTTCATATGTAGTTAACACTGTAGCCACTTGGAAATGTTTCTGCACAATAGAATGTCTGGAAAAGTACTCAAAGTATTTGGAAATAACGAGACAGCACATGACCAGAATAGTATTAATATCAGGAACTTGGTCCCACTTGTAAGACATTCCCCATTGGACAGGGGTCTGTGAGACCGGGAATTTCCCATCCTACTGGGTACAGCTGGACATTCCCAGCGGACTGAGGTGTGAGAGACTGGGACATTCCGATTGGATAGGGGTCTGTGAGATCGAGACATTCCCCATTGCACTGGGCTCCATGAGATTGGGACATTCCCATCAGATTGCGGTCTGGGAGACCGGGATGTTCTAATCGGATAGGGGTCTGTGAGATTGAAACATTCTGACCAGGTAGGGGTCTATGAGATTGGGACATTCCCATCAGATTAGAATCTGTGAGACTGGAACCAGTGTTGTGATCCAGTGCCTTGGAAACTGAGATAGATCTGAGTGCCAGCCATCACCCAGGAGACCCTGATGGGAAAAGGCAGCAGGACTCACTCGTTGAACATGTCTAAAATAGCTTGAGCTAATAGACTTCCCCATTAGTTTGCATGTATCTAAAGTAGATTAAGTTAGTAAGTTTGGTTGTATGATCAGACCTTAACAAACTTGCTAGGCACTGTCAGCCTGATAATACAGCATGTAAAACTAATGTCCCATACAAACCTATGGGTTCCCTCCATGGCAAATTAACCTAAATAACACATCAATATCATTAACTCTTAAGTATCCTCTCAAATGGTCCTGAAAGGCCCTCAGGGTAGGCAAAAGAAAATGTTGACCTACTTCACATCCTGAAAACCAATATCATCAATACCAGCATTTTTGTGTTGCAATGAGGTTCCAACCCAACAATGAACTCTCAACCTTAATTTTCAGGCCTTTCCATGGCCTCATGCTTGCACTCTGTGTAATCTATTCCAGCCTCACAACCCTCCAAGTTATCTGTGCTCATCTGATTCTGATCGTTCTGCCATTGGTGGCAGTATCTCCAGCTGCCTCAGTCCAACTCTCTGGAATTCCTTCCTTGAACATCTCAACATCAACCTTTAAGATACTCCTTCAAGATTATCTCTGTGACCAAGTTTTTAGGCATCTGTCCTGATGCCATTGCATTTGGCCCAGTATCAAATGTTATAATGTTCCTGGTTGATGTTATTCAATACATTAAAAACATGAGCACATACAAGTTGCTGTTAATATTAAACAACAGCATCAAAAAAACTAAGTTACATAAGTTCACACAAATAAGTAATTTGCACATTATTGAATTACTTTGTGAGATATCCTGAAAATGTAATTGCAGTTGCTAAGCCCTGTCAGACCTTTAGGTGAGTCAAATGTAGTCTGTCAAGTTTAAATTGCTTATTTGCACTCAAGCACTCCGTAGCACAGAATATCTAATTGTTCAATTTTTCTTAAAATATATTTATTTAATTAAATGTTATCATAAAAAGGAAAAGGTGGCAAAAATAGCAGTAATGTTTGAAATATTTATGCACAGGACACAATTCAATTCTAATGATCTCTTGCTTTATGAATAGCTTATTATATGAGATTAATAAGTGTACAATTATAGCAGGAAGTAAGTCTCCATTAATTCCAGCAGTCATGCTTTTTTTTTCAAATGAACTATGACATGCTCACCAGTTTTTCACCCCTCTCTCTCCTGAAAGCGATTGACTCCTGCTGAGCTATAATTTCACAAGGCATTTGGCTCCTCAAAGACCACTGTCTAACTGTGAACCGAGAGAATTAGTTGTGTTCTATATTACCATGTGGAGTAATGTTTTTCTCCTCATCCTAGACAAAGACCATAAAAAACAATTGTAAAACGATACACAGCATTAAGTGTCAACAGCTAAATTAGCAAAGAACAACACAGGCTTGTCAACCATTGGTTTATTTGCCTCAGTTCCAGAGACAGAAGGTGACAAGTCACTGCAAGGAAATTGCAGACCAGTTTTTCAATGTAAACTCACAATATTATGTGGAGAAAATAAGTGCTATTATGGCAAAAGAATCACATTATTCACGTGTGATTATGTGTTGGCAAAGTACAATGACAATCTTTTAACCAACGTGTATTTTTAGATCTAACCCTATCTAGTTACAATGTGCCACGATGTGCTCCAATTACTTCTAAATGTTTTCCCTGCACTGACATTAGGTCTCAGTTCCATCAACCTGAAGATGTTTGATTCACCTTCAATGAGCGAACTAAGATTCTCCATCCATCAGTCATTTGTAGCTGTTGGGCATTGGGATACCTGTCACAAACAAGTGCTCGGTGCTGAAGAATTGTACTGCATGCACTCGAAAGTTAATTACAGTCTTGGATTGTAAATAAAGAGGCACAGAAAATGAGGAAGGCTTGCAATGATATAACACTTTCTTTTTGGTTCAGGCTGCCCCAAAACCCCATGCTTCTGAAATTGGAGAAAATGTCTTAATCAATTTTCACATGATAAGTTCCCATAGGCTACAATTGATAACAAGCAGATCACTTGCTTTAGAGATGCTGTTTTTAGATTAGATTAGATTACTTACAGTGTGGAAACAGGCCCTTCGGCCCAACAAGTCCACACCACCTCGCCGAAGCGCAACCCACCCATATCCCTACATTTACCCCTTACCTAACATACGGGCAATTTGGCATGGCCAATTCACCTGCCCTGCACATCTTTGGACTGTGGGAGGAAACCCACGCAGACATGGGGAGAACGTGCAAACTCCACACAGTCAGTCGCCTGAGGCGGGAATTGAACCCGGGTCTCTGGCGCTGTGAGGCAGCAGTGCTAACCACTGTGCCACCGTGCCGCTGTTGGTGGTTAAATATTGAGCAGGACACAAGAAGGGAATAAGATGGCATTTTATATCTGCCTTTTCTGTTAAAATCCTACTCAAGACCCAGATGAGGAGAATGAGGATAATCAGCTGTCTGTGACAACCGTAGCAAAGCATCTGAATCCTTACTTCCCTAACTTTTGAAAATAGACTAGTTCCTGAATCATGCTTGGAAACCTCTGTGAACATTTCACTTTAGACCCTCCAGCTGAGATATTTGTATCATTGATAGTCACAGGTGAGGTGCCAGAAAACTGGAGGTAGGCTAACATGGTGCCACTGTTTAAGAAAGGTGGTAAGGACAAGTCAGGGAACTATAGACCAGTGAGCCTGACCTCAGTGGTGGGCAAGTTGTTGGAGGGAATCCTGAGGGACAGGATGGACATGTATTTGGAAAGGCAAGGACTGATTAGGGATAGTCAACATGGTTTTGTGCATGGGAAATCATGTCTCACAAACCTGACTGAGTTTTTTGAGGAAGTAACAAAGAAGATTGATGAGGACAGAGCAGTAGATGTGATCTATAGGCACTTCAGTAAGGCATTCAACAAGGTTCGCCATGGGAGATTGATTAGCAAGGTTGGATCTCATGGAATACAGGGAGAACTAGCCATTTGGATATAGAACTGGCTCAAAGGTGGTGGTGGAGGGTTGTTTTTCAGACTGGAGGCCTGTGACCAGTGGAGTGCCATAAGGATTGGTGCTGGGTCCTCTACTTTTTGTCATTTACATAAATGATCTGGTTGCGAGCATAAGAGGTACAGTTAGTACGTTTGCAGATGACACCAAAATTAGAGGTGTAGTAGACAGTGAAGAGGGTTACCTCAGATTACTACAGGATCTGGACCAGATGGGCCAATGGGCTGAGAAGTGGCAGATGGAATTTAATTCAGATAATTGCGAAGTGCTGCATTTTGGGAAAGCAAATCTCAGCAGGACTTATACACTTAATGGTAAGGTCCTAGCGAGTGTTGCTGAACAAAGAGACCTTGGAGTGCAGGTACTTAGCTCCTTGAAAGTGGAGTCACAGGTAGATAGGATAGTGAAGAAGGCATTTGGTATGCTTTTCTTTAGTGCAGGAGTTGGGAGGGCATGTTGTGTCAGTACAGGACATTGGATAGGCCACTGTTGGAATATTGCGTGCAATTCTGGTCTCCTCCCTAGCGGAAGGATATTGTGAAACTTGAAAGGGTTCAGAAAAGATTTACAACGATGTTGCCAGGGTTGGAGGATTTGAGCTATAGGGAGAGGCTGAACAGGCTGGAGCTGTTTCCCCTGGAGTGTCGGAGGCTGAGGGGTGACCTTATGGAGGTCTACAAAATTATGAAGGGCATGGATAGGGTAAATAGACAAAGTCTTTTCCCTGGAGTCCGGAACTAGAGGCACAGGTTTAGGGTGAGAGGGGAAAGATATAAAAGAGACCTACGGGGCAACTTTTTCACACACGGTGGTACGTGTATGGAATGAGCTGCCAGAGGAAGTGGTGGAGGCTGGTACAATTACAACATTTAAGAGACATTTGGATGGGTATATGAATAGAAAGGTTTTGGAGGGATATGGGCCGGGTGCTGACAGGGGGGCCTAGATTGGGTTGGGATATCTGGTCGGCATGGACAGATTGGACCAAAGGGTCTGTTTCCATGTTGTACATCTCTATGACTCTATGACTCAGCCTTATTATAATGCTGGGGTTAACTTCCTAATTTTAAAATCTCAATGTCTATTTAAGACTGGCAACATTAATTTGTTCTGATGTCTTCTGTGAAATTAAGAGGTGACAAAAGACTTAAAGAATGATTTATGGAATGTCTTAGATTACTTCTTAGAATCGTGGAATCCTGATGATGTGAAAGCAGGCTATTCAGCCCAACGTGTCTACACTGGCCCTCCAAACAACATCCCACTCCCTTACTCTATCCTAGTAATTCCCATGGCTAACCCGCTTAGCCTGCACGCTATGGGCAATTTAGCGTGGCCAATGAACCTAACCTGCACATCTTTGGACTGTGGGACAAAACTAGAGCACCCAGAGGAAACCTGCACAGACACGGGAGAATGTGTAAACTCCACACTGACAGTTGCCTGAGGGTGGAATTGAACCCGGGTCCCTGGCACTGTGAAGCAGCAATGCTAACCACTGAACTGCCATGCTGCTCTTTATGCAAGTAAATAATAAATTATATGTATGCTGACTAATCTAAAATATTGCATTTCAGCAAGAAAAGGTACAACATAAGAAAGCAGTGACTGCAATCGAATTAGTGCAGGGAGACGTCAGGGATTCTACCATTGTACTTGAATTATCAATTTCAATGGCAAATGGTGTACTAAAGCAATTTAATGAACAAACAGTATGCTGGGAACCATACAGTACAACTCTGTCAAGGTTATGCAGTATTATGCAGGGTTGAGCACCATTTAATTAAGGGGTTTTGGATTGAAAAGTAATCTTTTTTCACAGATACTGCCTGATCTGAAGTTCTTCCTTGACTTAGCCAGGTGACATCTTAATTTATTTCTGGTCCTCACACTATAAAAGGTAATATACACATATTGGAAAGGTTACATAGAGGAACATACACATTTTTGTGTTGGGGTCATTACATCTGTCTTTACATATGTCAAATTCCAGAAGTCACTCAGTTATGGACACAAATCAATTTAATGTTGCAGGCTATGGCCTGAAATGTTTACATTCTAACTATTACAGTTTCCTTTGCAAGTGAGTAAACTCCAAGTTACTTTAGCTTGCACTTAATCAACATCAGTTAGATATGGTACTGTTAAATGGATATGCATCAACATTCAAAGAATAACACATTCTGCGTTGTATTCTATAATGCTACCACCTTCATAAACTAAAATGCCATTAATTTTTCATGAATCATACCGTAGATCCAATTATAAGAAGGTCTGAAGACTTTCCGTTACAAAGGTATGATGAAATGTATTTTAAAAAAAGAAAATTCAAGAAAAAGCTATAAACAGCAAAGATATGCTTTCATGCAGACTTCAGTAATCACACTTAAAAAGACACATGAATAAAAATACCTTTCTGATCATTTTCTTAGACTTCCTTTGGTTATCTGTTGTGTTATAAACATAATATATAAAACAAATATTGAATTTTGAGACTTCACTTCTAATTGGTCATCAGCTTGCGTGTAACACCCTCACCTCTGAGTGACTAGGTTCTGTGTTCCAGTTTGACTCCAGGATATAAATCCACGAAAATCCAGGCGAACACTCTGGTACAATACTGTGGATTGCTGGAGGTGTTGTCTTTCAGATGAGGTATTAAACTGTGCCTTTGTCAATCTTTCAGATGGGGTGCTATTTAGAAGAACACCAGTGAAGTTTTCCCTGTTGACGTGCCCAATGTTTATTCAGCAACCAGCAGCACAAATATACATTAACTGCTCATTATCACATTGCTGTTAATGAGAGTCTCCTACGCTCAAATTGGCTTTTGTGTTTTTTTCTAAATTCATTCATGGGATGAGGGTATCACTGGTCAGGCCAGCATTTATTGCCTATCCTTAATTGCCTGGAGGGCAGTCGAGTCAACCACATTGCTATAGGTCTGGAGTCACATGTAGACCAGACAAGGATAGCAGTTTCCTTCCCTAAAGAACATTAGTGAACCAGATGAGTATCTCCTGACAATCAACAATGGATTATTGTCATCATTACACTTTCAACTCCAAATATTTATTGAATTCAAATTCCACAATCTGTCATGGTAGGACTTGAACCTGGGTCTCCAGAATACTACCTGGGTTAACAGTCCAGCAATAACACCACAAGGCTATTACTTCCTTGTTCCTTTTATGAAAAGTGACTACCCTTCAAGAACATTGGCTTTGAGACATCCGGTGGTCTTGAAAGCTGCTTAATTCATTTTTTTTCCCCCAATTGACCTAAAGTAGTGTAATTTGCAGGATTAAAGGAACATGTTGTTTATTATCTCATAACTTTGATTTGGCTTGTGTTACCTTTGAAGATATATGACACAGGCTGTATTTTTATGATATGCTTCAGTATTGAACAGGTCAGCTTCTTATTGACAGAACAATGTATTTTTCTAAAATGATTCAGCTTTGTTCCTTGTATAAAAGGTTTTGCAGCAAAAGTAAAGTAAATGTATTGGTGGCTGGCTTAAAGATAGCTATTATTAGCTCTCCCATTATCCAGCATTTCAATACTCAGTGACAGCACAGTTCTGCAGAAGATTACTTCTTCAAAGGCAACTTGTGTTTACTTACCACAAAGTCATGCTTCAAGAAAAATGATATTTGATAAATCTAACTTGCATCGTTCCCAGAAAGAACAATATTCATCATAAGATCACCCATTTTGAAAATCTTTGAATTATTTGTCACCTAATATTTTCTGCTCAAATCTTCAGCCTAGCGATCCAATAGTCCCTCAATCAACATGCAAAGCTTTCTCTCTCAATCGTGAAGCTGCTGATCTTGCTGTATTTCATCGTAGGTATGGGTTTGGAGATTCAATGCTGCTGTTTTTAAACAAAGAGGAATCTCCATTTCTCATGCCTTCCCCCATGTGTATCCAGCTTGCTTTGGCCAAAACAAGATTGAATAGGTACACATGCTATGTCCCATTTCTGATGACTGAAGAGGAAGATGATGATGTAGAGCCAAAATGGCTCCCATCCATACTACTTCCCTTCCCTCACCCTCCCAACACCACCACTGTTTCTTTGTTGTTCCAACACCACCCATTTCCCCAGCTCCCATTCTGCAGTGGAAAATTCAGAGTATTTAAAGACGATGACAATTCAACATTATAGATCTTAAGACCATAAGACATAGGAGTGGAAGTAAGGCCATTCGGCCCATCGAGTCCACTCCGCCATTCAATCATGGCTGATGCGCATTTCAGCTCCACTTGCCAGCGTTCTCCCCATAGCCCTTAATTCCTCTAGACAACAAGAACCTATCAATCTCGGCCTTGAAGATATTTAGCGTCCCGGCTTCCACTGCACTCCGTGGCAATGAATTCCACAGGCCCACCACTCTCTGGCTGAAGAAATGTCTCCGCATTTCTGTTCTGAAATGACCCCCTCTAATTCTAAGGCTGTGTCCACGGGTCCTAGTCTCCTCGCCTAACAGAAACAATTTTCTAGCATCCACCTTTTCAAAGCCATGTATTATTTTGTACGTCTCTATTAGATCTCCCCTTAATCTTCTAAACTCCAACGAATACAATCCCAGTATCCTCAGCCGTTCCTCATATGCTAGACCTGTCATTCCAGGGATCATCCGTGTGAATCTCCGCTGGACACGTTCCAGTGCCAGTATGTCCTTCCTGTCCCTGTCTCCTCAGTTCTCACAAAGGACATAAGCATTTTTGGGGTGCATTATGAAGAAATGTTCACTCCAAAACCCTCAAAATTGAAACGGTTCATCCTACTCAGCACTCATTCATCTTTCAAATTATAGAGTTTTACAATCATTATGCTCAATTTATCACATTTCCTCTTCTATTTGCCTTGATTGGCTAATCATACTACAAACCTTGGATTTCCATCAAGATTTGTGGTTTCAGAAACAAAATGTAACACACACAATTAATTGGTCCCACTAATTTTCAGTTTTTCATAGAATCCCTACAGTTTGGCCCAACAAATCCACACCGACCCTCCGAAGAGTAACCCACCCAGACCAATTCCCCAACACTATTACTCTACATTTACCCCTGACTAATACACCTAACCTACATGTCCCTGAACACTATGGGCAATTTAGCATGGCCAGTTCACCTAACCTGCACATCTTTGGGTTGTGGGAGAAAACCAGAATACCCAACGGAAAACCACTCAGACACAGGGAGAATGTGCAAACTCCACACAGTCGCCCGAGATTGGAATCCAATCCGGGTCCATGGCACTGTGAGGCAACAGTGCTAACCGTGAGGGAAATTTCTTCCAAAAGAAAAAGCAATGGTTTAGCACCGTATGCTTTCACCTTTTCAAATCTAGGTTCAAATTTAATCTTACTTTTTTACCAACGCACAATAGAAAGCATCCAATCTAAGTGTATCGCAGTGTGGTACAGCAACTGCTCTTCTCAAGACTGCAAGACTACAGGGAGTTGTGAACACAGCCCAGTCCATCACACAAGCCAGCATTTCATTCATTGTCTCCATCTATACTTCCCGCTGCCTCGGAAAGCAGCCAACATAATCAACAACCCATCCTACCCCAGTTATACTCTCTTCCACCCTCTTTCCATCAGGCAGACAACATAAAAGTCTGAATATATGTACAAAGTGGGTGGCACGGTGGCACAGTGGTTAGCACTGCTGCCTCACAGCACCAGAGACCTGGGTTCAATTCCTGCCTCAGGCGACTGACTGTGTGGAGTTTGCATGTTCTCCCTGTGTCTGCGTGGGTTTCTTCTGGTTTCCTCCCATAGTCCAAAGATGTGCAGGTCAGGTGAATTGGCCATGCTAAATTGCCCATAGTGTTAGGTGCATTAGTCAGAGGGAAGTGGGTCTGGTTGGGTTACTCTTCAGAGGGTCGGTGTGGACTGGTTGGACCAAAGGGCCTGGTCCCACACCGTAGGGAATCTAATCTAATCAATCATCTGTTCATGCAGGGAGAGTGGCAAAGGTCTCTCCCCGATTCTGGCCTTGACATGAAAATGTAGTTGTTCCCTTAATCTTTGGCTCACACTGGAAGAGAGATCAATGGCACTCTGATCTTCACAGTGAAATACAACATTTTTATACGTTTTGTGTTACAATAATCACATACAACGTGGTCACTGTGTCCTTCCCCTTATTCTATACTTCCAATCCTGTGAAACACCTAATCAATGATGTGCACTTGTATGGACAGCTTCAGGTTCCCATGATCTCATGGTATTTAACAGACATTGTAAGCTCCAGGCCTTGGGATCTTTCTATGCATTCTATTAATTTGCATTCCAACATCACTGGCAAAACTCCTTCAGACATGTTCCAGACTTGCTTACCTCTAAGGTCTGCTTGAATTCTGTTGTTTATTGTATTCCACGTGCTATCTCTATCAAACTCTCTTACTCCTCATATTTGCCCACTGTTGCAATTTTATCGAATAAAAAAACAAAAGACTATTGGTTCCAACTAACTGCTATAAGATTCATGATATTAATTTCTATTATAAAGTTATTTATATGTAAAGTTTTACAGCTACTTCTACTGTTAGCACTTGTTTAGCTAATAAGTTGCGAGCACTTTGTTTTGCACAGGAATGCCAGTCATCCTTCTAGTGATAAAGAAAAGGTTTCCCAAGACTAATTAACTTTCACATCTATATTCGAATGTTTTCCCCTAATGCTTCCATTATATTTTGGTTATATATGTGTATCTATAATTACGGTGAAAGTTATCTCTGTAATTATCTGACACATTTTTCACTAGAACCTATTTCTTAACATCATGAATAACTTCAAAAAAATGACTGATTACTACAAACTAACTTTAGCTGTTGTTTTCACAGCTGCATGATGAGTTCAGCTGACTGCCTTATGGACTGCAATTTACACCCCTTGTTCTAACGGATGCTGTTCACCTAATGGGACAACATTATTTCATTCACAAGAGTGGAATCAATCACTTGTTGTAGTTTAATGAACTTGTTTGATACTTCAATTTTTTACGAGCCTCAATCCCATCAGTTCGGAAGTTTTATCTTCTTCAACGTTTGTTACAAATTTTCAAAGTGTCTGCCCTTGAATAGCCTCTTTTCAAACTGTCTCTGAGTGCTGTTTGTGCAGGGTCTCCTGTTCACCTTGGAATAGCCCTGTTCTAAGATGTCAATGTTTTTCACTTAAATGCTGAAGCAGACTGTTAAATTCTGTTTTAATACTTGTCTGACATTTTGTGTCTAAATGCTGGAGCAAGCTGTTAAATTCTGTTTATCCCTTGCCTGCCATTTTATGTCTTTAAAATATGGGCAGCCCTTACGGGACAGTAGGAGGTTGAAGGTTGACCTTATGGAGGTTTATAAATCATGAGGGGTATAGTTAAGGTGAATGGCAGGTGCCTTTTCCCTAGGATGGGGTATTTCAAGACTAGGCAGTACATTTTGAAGGGGAGAGGAGAAAGATTTAAAAACGACACAAGGGGCACCTTTTTTACACAAAGTTTGGTCGCTGTGTGGAATGGATTTCCAAACGATGTGGTGGATGCAAGTACAGTTACAATGTTTATAATATATTTGAATATGTACATGAATAAGAAATGTTTCGAGAGTCATAACTGAAAAATGTGTTGCTGGAAAAGCGCAGCACATCAGGCAGCATACAAGGAGCAGGAGAATCGACGTTTCGGGCATAAGCCCTTCTTCAGGAATGAGGAGGGTGTACCAAGCAGGCTAAGATAAAAGGTAGGGAGAAGGGACTTGGAGGAGGGGCGTTGGGAATGCGATAGGTGGAAGGAGGTTAAGGTGAGGGTGATAGGCCGGAGAGGGGGTGGGGGCGGAAAGGTCGGGAAGAAGATTGCAGGTCAAGAAAGTGGTGCTGAGTCCGAGGGTTGGGACTGAGATAAGGTGGGGGGAGGGGAAATGAGGAAGCTGGAGAAATCTGCATTCATCCCTTGTGGTTGGAGGGTTCCTAGGTGGAAGATGAGGCGCTCTTCCTCCAGGTGTCGTGTTGCCATGGTCTGGCGATGGAGGAGGCCAAGGACCTGCATGTCCTTGGCGGAGTGGGAGGGGGAGTTAAAATGTTCCGCCACGGGGTGGTTGGGTTGGTTGGTCCGGGTGCCCCAGTGGTGTTCTCTGAAATGTTCCACAAGTAGGCGGCCTGTCTCCCCAGTGTAGAGGAGGCCACATCAGGTGCAGCAGATGCAGTAAATGATGTGTGTGGAGGTGCAGGTGAATTTGTGACGGATATGGAAGGATCCCTTAGGGCCTTGGAGGGAAGTGAGGGGGGAGGTGTGGGCGCAAATTTTGCATTTCTTGCGGTTGCAGGGGAAGGTGCCGGGAGTGGAGGTTGGGTTGGTGTGGGGTGTGGACCTGATGAGGGTGTCGTGGAGGGAGTGGTCTTTCCGGAATACTGATAGGGGAGGGGAGGGAAATATATCCTTGATGGTGGGGTCTGTTTGGAGGTGGCAGAAATGATGGAGGATGATTCGATGTATCTGGAGGTTGGTTGGGTGGAGGGTGAGGACCAGTGGGGTTCTGTCCTGGTGGCGATTGGAGGGGCGGGGTTCAAGGGCGGAGGAGCGGGAAGTGGAGGAGATGCGGTGGAGAGCATTGTCAACCACTTGTGAAGGGAAATTACGGTCTTTGAAGAAGGAGGCCATCTGGGTTGTTCGGTATTGGAATTGGTCCTCCTGGGAGGAGATGCGGCGGAGGCGAAGGAATTGGGAATGTGGGATGGTGTTTTTACAGGGGGCAGGGTGGGAGGAGGTATGTAATCTAGGTAGCTATGGGAGTCGGTCGGATTATAGTAAATGTCCGTGTTGAGTCGGTCGCCCGAGATAGAAATGGAGAGGTCTAGGAAGGGGAGGGAGGAGTCTGAGATGGTCCAGGTAAATTTGAGGTCGGGGTGGAAGGTGTTAGTGAAGTGGATGAACTGTTCAACCTCCTCGTGGGAGCACAAGGTAGCGCCGATACAGTCATCGATGCAGCGGAGGAAAAGGTGGGGGGTGGTGCCAGTGTAGCTGCGGAAGATGGACTGTTCCACATATCCGATGAAGAGGCAGGGCATAGCTGGGGCCCATGTGGGAACAACACCATTTCTGCCGTCGCTGCAGCCACTTCCGCCCCCAGTGACGTCACTCACCTGCACAACGACCACACCGCATGCGTCTCCGCCCCCGTGCCGATCCCCGTCCCAGACCTAACTCCACCCCCACGTCTAACTTCGCCCCCATGCCTAGCCCTGCCCCCACTCCCAGCTTCAGCCCCACACCAGGTCCTAGCTCCCAGCCCTGCCATATTTTCACCATCCCTCCAGACCTCCCCCTCTCTGAGGATGAAAGATCAGTCCTCAGCAGAGGCCTCACCTTCATCCCCCTACGCTCCTGGATTAACGAATTCAACACGTGGCGAGACATCGAACAATTCTTCCGCTGCCTTCGCCTCCTCGCCTACTTCTTCAACCAGGATTCTCGCCCACCCTCTGATGACCCCTTCCCCCGCCTCCAACACACCCCATCCACCTGGACACCCCGTGCTGGCCTCTTACCCACCCTCGATCTCTGCATAGCCAACTGCCGCCGCGACATTGACTGCCTCAACCTGCCCACCCCCTCTCACCCACTCCAACCTCTCACCCTCACAACGTGCAGCCCTCCATTCCCTCCGGTCCAACCCCAACCTCACTATCAAACCGGCAGACAAGGGAGGCGTGGTAGTAGTTTGGCGCACCGATCTTTACACCGCTGAGGCTAAACGCCACCTCGCAGACACCTCCTCCTACCGTCCCCTTGACCATGACCCCACCTCCCACCACCAAACCATCATCTCCCAGACCATCCATAACCTCATCACCTCAGGGGATCTCCCATCCACCGCCTCCAACCTCATAGTCCCACAACCCCGCACCGCCCGTTTCTACCTCCTGCCCAAAAGCCATAAACCTGACTGCCCCGGCCGACCCATTGTCTCAGTCTGCTCCTGCCCCACCGAACTCATTTCTGCATACCTCCACACGGTCCTGTCCCCCTTAGTCCAAGAACTCCCCACCTATATTCGGGACACCACCCACACCCTCCACCTCCTCCATGATTTTTGCTTCCCCGACCCCCAACGCCTTTTCTTCACCATGGACATCCAGTCCCTATACACCTCCATCCCCATCACGAAGGCCTCAAAGCCCCCCTCTTCTTCCTTTCACGCCGAACCAACCAGTACCCTTCCACTGACACCCTCCCTCGACTGACTGAACTGGTTCTCACTTTGAACAACATCTCTTTCCAATCCTCCCACTTTCTCCAAACCAAAGGAGTAGCCATGGGCACCCACATGGGCCCCAGCTATGCCTGCCTCTTCATCGGATATGTGGAACAGTCCATCTTCCGCAGCTACACTGTCACCACCCCCCACCTTTTCCTCCGCTACGTCGATGACTGTATCGGCGCTACCTTGCGCTCCCACGAGGAGGTTGAACAGTTCATCCACTTCACTAGCACCTTCCACCCTGACCTCAAATTTACCTGGATCATCTCAGACTCCTCCCTCCCCTTTCCTAAACCTCTCCATTTCTATCTCGGGCAACCGACTCAACACAGACATTTACTATAAACCGACCGACTCCCATAGCTACCTAGATTACACCTCCTCCCACCCTGCCCCCTGTAAAAACACCATCCCATATTCCCAATTCCTTCGCCTCCGCCGCATCTCCTCCCAGGAGGACCAATTCCAATACCGAACAACCCAGATGGCCTCCTTCTTCAAAGACCGTAATTTCCCTTCACATGTGGTTGACGATGCTCTCCACCACATCTCCTCCACTTCCCGCTCCTTCACCCTTGAATCCCGCCCCTCCAATCGCCACCAGGACAGAACCCCACTGGTCCTCACCTACCACCCCACCAACCTCCAGATACATTGTATCATCCTCCGTCATTTCCGCCACCTCCAAACAGACCCTACCACCAAGGATATATTTCCCTCCCCTCCCCTATCAGCATTCCGGAAAGTCCACTCCCTCCGCGACTCCCTCGTCAGGTCCACACCCCCCACCAACCCAACCTCCACTCCCGGCATCTTCCCCTGCAACCGCAAGAAATGCAAAACTTGCGCCCACACCTCCCCCCTCACTTCCCTCCAAGGCCCCAAGGGATCCTTCCATATCCATCACAAATTCACCTGCACCTCCACACACATCATTTACTGCATCTGCTGCACCCGATGTGGCCTCCTCTATATTGGGGAGACAGGCTGCTTACTTGCGGAACATTTCAGAGAACACCTCTAGGACACCCGCACCAACCAACCCAACTACCCCGTGGCTGAACACTTTAACTCCCCTCCCACTCCGCCAAGGACATGCAGGTCCTTGGCCTCCTCTATCACCAGACCATGGCAACACGACGCCTGGAGGAAGAGCGCCTCAACTTCCGCCTAGGAACCCTCCAACCACAGGGGATGAATGCAGATTTCTCCAGCTTCCTCATTTCCCCTCCCCCCCACCTTATCTCAGTCCCAACCCTCGGACTCAGCACCACCTTCTTGACCTGCAATCTTCTTCCAGACCTCTCCGCCCCCAGCCCCTCTCTGGCCTATCACCCTCACCTTAACCTCCTTCCACCTATCGCATTGCCAACACCCCTCCCCCAAGTCCCTCCTCCCTACCTTTTATCTTAGCCTGCTTGGCACACCTTCCTCATTCCTGAAGAAGGGCTCATGCCCGAAACATCAATTCTCCTGCTCCTTGGATGCTGCCTGACGTGTTGCGCTTTTCCAGCAACACATTTTTCAGCTCTGATCTCCAGCATCCGCAGTCCTCACTTTCTCCTTGGAGAGTCATAAGCCAAGCACAAGCAAGTGGGACTAGTTTAATTTGAGATTATGGTTGGCATGGACTAGTTGGACCGAAGGGTGTGTTTCCTTGCTGCGTGACTCTATGACTCTATGACTGAGATAGCAGAAAGTACTGGAAGAACTCAACAAGTCTGGCAGCAGAGTGTTTTTCTCCACTGCATAGAGACTGCGAGCCATTTGGAACTTACCAGCATGTTCTGTTTTATTTTTGAGTCCCAGTACCCGCAGTATTTTGCTTTTGATTTGCCTTTTAATTTTGTTGCAAATTTCTGCTTAGGCCAATACAAGAAGGAAGGGAGGAATACTAAGTGAGGAGCTGAAATCAGACACGAAGAATAAGATGGATTTGTAAAGTAATCATTAAAAAAGACTAGAATTGAAGTGAATCTCAGAAGAATGAGAAAAAGTAAGAAACAATAATAAGCAAAGCAACAGCAGGATGTGTAGCCTGAGGTTCGACTCAGCAAATTCAAAAAGGAAGAAAACTACGTAAGTGATTAAGATTATATAGAAAAGGAAAATAAACCAAACTGGAATAAGAGAACTATGTAAGCAGGCTCCAAGGAGGGAGCTGTGGATTGGTTGGGATTTGTTTGAGGGGTTGGTGGGGTTGGGGGAGGGGGAATTTAGAGCATGGTTTCCTTCCAGCTGAATTAACTCTGAGATGCTACATCTAAGCCATATTCTTGGAAGTGAGTTGACCCTCTCAAACAAACTGTACTACCAGAGGATTCAGAGCTGAAAATGTGTTGTTGGAAAAGAGCAGCAGGTCAGGCAGCATCCAAGGAGGAGGAGAATCGACGTTTCGGGCATGAGCCCTTCTTCAGACTGGACTAGATTAAGTGCCCTCTCACAACCTATGAGTTAGTGTATCCTTTCCTGTGTATGTATGTCATATAACTGAGTATAATGAGCGCTTTGTGCCTAAGAAGGAACATCTCTCAATGACGACCGTCCAGTGGCCCTAACTTCAGTGGTCATGAAGTGCTTTGAAAGGCTGGTCATGGCATTAATCAACTCCAGCCTCTCCACTACTCTTGACCCACTCCAATTTGCCTGTCAGACCAACAGATCTGTGTCAGATGCCATGTCACTTGGCCTTCACTCTTCCCTAGAACATCTTGACACCAAGAACAGCTACATAAGAATCCTTCTCATTGACTACAGTTCAGCCTTCAATACTTTTGTCCCCTTGAGACTGATTACTAAACTTAGTGATCTCGGACTAAGCCCCACTCTCTGCAACTGGATCCTCAATTTCTTGACCCAGTAAAAATTGGAGACAGTATTTCACTGTCACTAACATTTGACACTGAAGCTCCCCAGGGTGCCCTGCTGTTTTCGTTGTATACACATGACTGCGTCGCCAAATACTAGACTAATGCCATTTATAAGTTTGCTGATGACTTCACCATAGTCGGTCGAATCTCAGATGATAATGAAATAGACTACAGACAGGCAGTGGAAGACCTGGAAAAATGGCGCACTGACAACAACCTAGCTCTCAATGCCGGCAAAACTAAGGAAATCATTATTGACTTTTGGCGGGATGTTACTCAAGCCCTCCTACACATTAACAGCACAGAGGTGGAACGAGTGGAGAGTGTCACGTTCCTGAGATTGGTCATCCACAATGAGCTTTCTTGGACTCTTCATATGGGCGCACCAGTTACAAAGGCCCAACAACGTCTCATCTTCCTCATGCAGCTGAGGAAATTTGGCATGACGACGGATACCCTTGCCAACATTTATAGGTGCAACATTGAGATCATTCTGTCTGGATGTATCATTACCTGGTATGGCAACTGTACCATTCAAGATCGGAGATGGTTACAGAGAGGGGTGAACTCGGCCTGGACAATCACAAAGGCCAACCTCCCATCTATAGAATCCACCGACCAGGCCCACTGTCAAGGAAAGGCCACCAGCATTCTTAAAGATCCATCCCAACTTGGCAATGTTTTTCTACAACCTCTACCATCGGGGAGAAGGTACAGAAGCCTTACATACGCACCAGCCGGTTTCAAAACAGTTTCTACCCTACTGTTGTTAGAATACTGAATGGACTCACAAACTCTTAACATTCATTTTTGTTTTTGCCGCTGTTTACCTATTATTTACTTCTCCATGCTACTTAACTCTGTGATCTGCCTGTATTGCTCGCAAAGCAAAGCTTTTCATTGTGCCTCGGTACACGTGACAATAAATTCAATTCAAATTCATGATTTCCTCTGAGGGTGGTAAAATAAGCAATGTGGCAGACTGTGCCTTAGATTAAAAACTATGGATTAATTTTATTAATACAGGAAGCAGCAAATAGATGACAGTAGGTTACAGAACATATCCTTTTTCACATTGAATGCAGAAGCTAAATGGACGTAACTCTTTTGTCATGCTGTTAATAACACGCAACACATAATATCATCATCATGTGACGACTTCCACTATTTCTGCTTCTCTGTTGATAGCTTCAGCAGAACCATTGAACTGAGGACACAATCCCTCAAATATAAATTTCCACTCTTTGAAAATTGACTGGCAACAAAAGAAACAGAAAACATATATTTTAGAATCAAACAAATCTGCTAGTCAAACACCAATAAAATTGCCAGCTTACCTGTAATGCTGGTGATCAACTGCTGGGCAGTGTCAGTCCTGTTCATTCATGGTGTCAGACTGAAATCTATTAGACACTTGACTCAAATTCCTTTTCATTGAATGGGCTGTTCCCATGATAAAATCACATCACTCTGCCAAATGGTAATCATTTTCTCTTTCATTTGCTACATTTGAATATTTGCTCTTAAAATGACTATAAACAAAAACAAAATTGGACAATGAGGGTATTCTATTTAATGGACTGAAGGTATACACTAGTAAACAAGAAGGAAATACACTGCAGATTGTCAAATAGTTACAATTAAAAAGTGTTGGAAATATTCAGTGAGTCAGCCCAGGAATCAGTCATAGAATGATGCAGCACAGTAGGAGGGCACTTGATGCTTTGCTAGAGCTGTTCACTTCATCCCAGCCCAATGCTCTTTCCGCAAAGTCCTGTAATTTTAAACCCCTCTGCCCAGTATTTCTCCAATGCTCCATTTCATGCTATTACCGGAACTTCTTCCACCACCCTTAATGCACTCTAGATCACAATTCTGTGCAAAATGTGGTTTCTGAATCATTTGCCAAGTACATTAATCCCTTTTGTCACTGTGAAGACAAGTGACAACTGAACATTTCAAACCTGTCATCAGTGCTAAAAGGTGGTGCTGTGAACTCATGCTCCATTCTTTCTTCCTGTATGCTAATAGAAGGTTATACCTGAAAGAATAATTTGCTACTTCTCTCTTACTAGGACCAAGATATTTAGGCGTCCCGGAGGAAATGTAGGCCATCAGCGACAGTACAATCTACAACCTCATGGCCTAGCATATCCACCACTCTACCATTACTATCAAGTCCAGGTGATCAACCTTGGTTCAACGGAAACTGCAGGAGGGCATGCGAAGAATGGCACTGGGCATTCCTAAAAATGAGGTGTCAGCCTGTTAAAGCTACATAAAAAGACTAGTTGCATGCCAAGGAGCATGAGCAGCAAGTGATAGGCAGAGATATTTGATTCCTCAACTGATTGATCAGATCTAAGCTCTGCAGTCTTGTCATATCCAGCTGTGAATGGTGGCGAAATGCTAAACAATTCACTGGAGGATGAGGTTTCACAAATACCCTATTTCTCAATGATGGGGGAATCCCAACATACCTGTGCAAATGAGAAGGCTGAAGCATTTGCACCAATCTTCAACCAGAAATGCTGAGTGGATAATCCAACTTGGTCTCCTCCAGAAGATGTCAATCTTCAGCCAATTCGATTCACTCCAATAAATCTCTCATCCTTCTCACCCCCGAAGAGATAAGGATTCACCTTGTCCAAGCTTCCCTCAGAAGTTGAGCCCCACTATTTTCCAAGTGCCAGTTGAGTGAACTTTCTCTGAACTGTTTCTATTACATTTACATCCTTTCTTAAATAAGGAGACCAAAACTGCACACAGTACTCAAGATGTGGCCTTGCCATCATTCTATACTGTAGAAAAATGTCCCTGCTTTTTATGTTTTGAATGGTGTATTGTGGCATTAACTGAAATGAAAGCAGCCTGTATGTACCTGTGAAGGATATATTTTGATTTATTTAGTAAGACAGTCATGGGCTGACCAATGGTACTGTAATTAGCACGTTGTCTCACAGCACAATGGACCGAGGTTCAATTCCAGCCTCAGGAGACTATCTGTTCTCCCTTTATTTAGAATGTAGGATCCCTACAGTGCGGATGCAGGCCATTTGGCCTAACAAGTTTACACTGACCCTCCCACCCAGACCCATTCCACCGCCCCGTTACTTTACATTTCCTCTGACTAATGCCCCTAACTTACACATCCCTGAACACTATAGGAAATTTAGCATGGCCATTTCACCTGACCTGCACATCTTTGGGCTGTGGGAGGAAACCGGAGCACCCAGAGGAAACCCACGCAGACACAGGGAGAATGTGCAAACTCCAGACACACAGAATCGAACCCAGATCCCTGGCGCTGTGAGGCAGCAGTGCTAATTACTGAGCTACCATGCCATCCCTGTATCGTGTGGGTTTCCTCTGTGTGCTCAGGTGTCCCCCCGCAGTCTAAAGATGTGCAAGTTAGTTGGATTTACCATGCCAAGAATTGCCCCTTAGTGTCCAGGCAGGGGCACGTTAGCTGGATTAGCCATTGTAAGAAGCTCATGTGGGATGGGTTTGGGTGGCACGGTGACTCAGTGGTTAGCACTGCTGCCTCACAGCACCAGGGTCCCGGGTTCGATTCCAGCCTCGGCGACTGTCTGTGTGGAGTTTGCACATTTTCCCCGTGTCTGCGTTGGTTTCCTCTGCGTCGGTCTGCTCTGGTTTCTTCCCACAGTCCAAAGATGTGCAGGTCAGGTGAATTGGCCATGCTAAATTGCCCATAGTGTTGGGTGCATTAGTGAGAGGGAAATGGGTCTGGGTGGGTTACTCTTTGGAGGGTTGCTGTGGACTTGTTGGGCTGAAGGGCCTGTTTCCACACTGTAGGGAATCTAATCTAATGTAAGAAATGCTCTTCAGAGGATCAGTGCAGACTCGATGGGCCAAATGGCCTCTTTCTGCACTGTAGGGGATTTTACGATTCTAATATAACTGTGACAGCAAGGGCTCCTTACCCCTCATTTCCTCTGCTAGACAACCAATTGAGTGAATCAATCTGGGCACCCTGAGTTTTCAGCGTCTGGGTAAGGGACAATACCTGTTCCCAGGATTGAAGGGTGTCAAAGTGTGTGCTCCATTAGTAAACCTGCAGCTTTGTCAGCAGCTGAGATCGGGAATTCTAAAGGTTAGAGTCACGTTTCCACACGCTGAGGAAAGAGACTGGTGTCTGGAAGAGGCAAGGTGCAGGAGGGCTGGATATGTTCTGCAGTGCTGTTCACTGTGTGTGTGTGTGTGTGTATATATTGGAGACGCAGTGGCAGTGTTGTCCTCTCACGCTGCACGGTGAGAGCTTCAATCCCTCCTCACTGCAGCTTGGACCAGCCCCCCCAACACAGGGGGACCTGAACAGAGCAGAGCTGCTCCTGCTCACTGGAATGCACCTTCCCTCCTCCGCCTGCAGGAAGCTCAGGATCCAGCGGTCCCCCCTACCCCCCCCCCCCCCCCCACCACCCCGTGTCACTTTCCCGATCTCAAGGTAAGAGCTGATTAGACGGGATACCGAAGAGAACTATGGAGAGCGTTTCAGATTGAGTCGTGAGGAAGTACTGCGGAATAACGGCGCGCGTGTTTCCAGATCTCCATAAACTTTTCCAGGTATTTCAGAAACAGAGCGTGTTTCGATGGGAATGAAATGTCGAGCGAACTGATGACAGAGCTGTATTGGTGCTGCAGCCCGCGATACAGTTCAATCTTCAACGTGAAAGAGTTACTCTCCTGAAATCCAGACTCCCCTCCGCAACCCCCTCCCCCTGGTCTATTATCTCGTGTTGAAAATGAGAGCTCCCACTGGGTTAATTTCCATGTAATAGTGACGAATGAATCTCAGCTCTGGAATACACTTCCTAAATCTTTCTGCCTCTCACCACCCCACCAGCCCCAACTATCCGCCGTTGACCATAGACCAATCCCTGGAATCTAGCTTTCGGCTCCCTGATTTTCTCCTTTATATGGCTCCGTATTAAATTCTGCCTGACAGTGCTGCTGCCAAAACTCTTAGGATATTTAGTTATGTTAAAGGAGCTAGTTAAACTCAACTTGTGGTTACAGAGCAGAGCTGTAATCTCAGCAGAAATTGATTGATTTGGATCTTCCTTGCCCTCAGCAGTGCAACTGATTTATTCCTACTGGCTCCTTCACCTCCACCCCCTTTAAACACCTCTTACTCTTTCTCACTGTTTGGTTTGTCGACTCTGCCTGTGTTTTCGTAGGCACTTTATCCTGGCCATTATTTTGTTTGCAACTCTCTGGATCCATCCTTTCCTCCCTTCATCAATTCTCAAAAGCTGTTCCAATCCTTTTCTCTTTGGCCTCCTACAAAACCTTGCTTTGACATGGAGTCATGGAGATGGACAGCACAGAAACACACCCTTCTGTCCAACTCAACCAGATATCCTCAATTAATCTCGTCCCATTTGCCAGCAGTTGCCCCACATCCCTCGAAACCCTTCCTATTCATCTATCCATCCAATTAAATGTAATTGTACCAGCCTCCACCATTTCCTCTGGCAGCTCATTCCATACATGCACCACCCTTTGCATGAAAACGTTGCCTCTCAGGTCCCCTTTAAGTCTTTTCCCTGCCACTTTAAAGCTATGCCCTCTAATTTTGAATTCCCCTACCTTAGGAAAAAGACCTTGACTATTCTCCCTATCCATGTCCCTCATCATTGTGCTGTTACCTTCCTGAAATTGTCCACTGGGTATTGTGGTGAGGGAACCCACGTGGTATTCTCATCTGTAGGAGTGTTTTGTTTGGCCCAGAAATTAATTGAACATCAAGGTTACATTTGAGCAAAGGAGATTGTGGGGAGATTCGAGGTAGATTTAGATAAAATAAACAAAAAGAAAATCCGTTTTCATTTACTGAAGGTACAAGGATGAGCAGACACAGACTTTGAATGTTTCTGAGAAAGATATTGCAAGAGGATATGAAGAAGAGCTATTTTACACAGTTAAAAATCACACAACACCAGGTTATAGTCCAATAGGTTTAATTAGAAGCACACTAGATTTCGGAGCGACGCTCCTTCATCAGGTGATTGACCTGATGAAGGAGCGTCGCTCCGAAAGCTAGTGTGCTTCCAATTAAACCTGTTGGACTATAACCTGGTGTTGTGTGATTTTTAGCTTTGTACACCCCAGTCCAACACCGGCATCTCCAAATCATATTTTACACAGTAAGTGATGATGAGCTGGAATTTGTGAGGATGGTGGTAATGGGCAGAGTAAATGATTTCAAAAGGAAATTGAAGAGAGAGAAATAAACTTGCAGAGCTGTGGGGATAGAGTGAGGCTAACGGGATTGTTCTACAGGGAGCTAGTCAATTGACCTAATTGCTTCATTTTACACTCTATGCCACAAACACCAAGTTGGTACCAGTTATTTCTTCAGCCCCTCATTTATTCTGTCTCATCCCTTGTTTATTTGCAAAGTTTCCAGTCTGAGGTTCCTATTGTTTAATCTGTAGGCCATTGTGGCTCCTTCTTGAGTTTCTTTGATTTCTGCGCATCCCCCAGTCCCCTATTCTAAATCAGCTTTCCGTACCATTATAATAAGTTTTTGTGCTGTTTTATAAAATCAGTTGGGTAAAAGCTCTATGTTGTTCTCATCCTGTCCAGTTGTGTTCAAGTGCAGACCACCAGGATTATTGCTTGGATCAGTTAGTACCTGATTTCTGAAGTTTTCAGCATTGCTCCCCTGATGTCTCTGTAGGTCTGACCTATGTGTGGGCACAAATCTTTTGGAGCACTCCCACCTTTGAGTCAGAAGGCTGTGACTTCAAGCATTGTTCAAGACATGAGCAAAACATCGTAGCTGACACTCCAGTACCGTAATGGGAGAATACGGCACTGCTGGAGGGGCCATCTCTCAGTTTGAGATGTCAAAATGTCTGTCTACTCTGGTGGATGTCATAGACCCACTGTCCTGAATGATATTTTCCTGCAATTAATATCTCCCAAACAAATGTTCTCATGATTATGATTACTGTTTGTTGTTACATTTAGCTGTTGTGTTTCCTGCATCAGTAGTTAATTAAGTAAAGCATCGTGAAACGTTCTGCTTTCTTTTAATACAATATGTGCAGTCATGTTATCACAGATGTCTTAGGGAAGTGGGCCTTGACAGTGGATCATCTGGCCCATTGAGCCACAAGAGCCCTCTCTGAAATGTTCTGAGATTGAAGAAGGCACCTGTAGATGCATGCAAGTCTTCCTTTGAGAAAAGGCACCATTAGTGATCCACAGTGAAGGTTTCACTGGGTTTCATTCATCTCTGTGAAACTTGCCCATTCATAGTCAAATTTATTCTGTCCCCATCTGATATTGGTACATTTGTACTTCCTGCAGAAGCCGGGGATTTGGTGAGGGAACTCTATCTGTGTTTTCAGGAGCACTTAGACCAATTGTAACAACACGATTGCCATCGAGCCAGAGATCAGCTGCGATAGTACAGACAAGTGGTCATGAATGTCTCTCTGTCCATGCTGTTTTGTTCAATGTGTAACATTCCTCTCATTTGCTTGCAGTCTCCAGGATCTGGGATACCTCTTCAGCACAATATTGATATATACAACTATGTGCATTTCCAGTTTTAAGATCCACATGATCACCTGCTTATCACAGAAGATCTCCTACCCTGTTTGATCCCATCAAACAGATATCCTATTACATATTGCATACCGTAGCATTTAGGATGAATGTCAGTACTGAAGATATTATCAATCCCTTTCTGAAACAGACTCTTCTCTATGACTATAATGGTACATGTGTGGGCACTGCCTTGGAGCATACTTGCAACAAAAGCAGTGCCCATAACTTTCAGCTGCCAGTCTTCTCCAGTGCAGCAAAAGTTCGAGTTGGGATCACCATTCTCGTTTTCACCATGTCTGCAGTCTGCAACCTCGCTGTGCTCTGGACGACCACTCAGAATCGCAAGAGGAAATCCCACGTAAGAATTTTGATTGTGAATCTGGCTGCTGCGGATCTCCTGGTAACGTTTATCGTGATGCCTCTGGATGCCAGCTGGAACATCACGGTTCAGTGGCAGGCTGGGGACATCGCCTGTCGGTTGCTGATGTTCCTTAAGCTCATGGCTATGTACTCCTGCGCGTTTGTCACGGTGGTGATTAGTGTAGATCGCCAATCTGCCATTCTGAATCCTCTGGGCATCAGTGAAGCCAAAAAGAAGAATAAAATCATGTTGACTGTAGCCTGGATTTTGAGTGTCATCTTGTCCATTCCACAGGTGAGACCTACTTAGGAAGTGGGAGTGTGTATTATTTATCATTTGATGCTGTTGCTTCTTTCTATGTATCAACCCAAATTTGGACTGATTGATGAACTGCATTCAATTGCCAGTGATTTTGAATCACATGTCTACAAAGGGCATTTTGTGACAGTTTAATGTTCTGATTTACAGTCAAAACAGATCAATTTCCCACTGACACCAGAACACTAACAACTGGGGAACCCTTGATACAAATCCAAATACTATTCAAAAACATTCCATGAATGGCATCTAATAGCACCATTTTTTAGCCTCTGTAGAGACTTCCTATCACAACTGTCCTGCATACCACCCCTATGTTCCCCAGGGCCAGGTATCTCTTGAGTCAGTTCTTAGGCCACTCAGAAGTAATGGTCCTCAATTACTTAAAGGAGGTGATGGTGAGATTTCCCATTGGGAACATCATATCACTAGCCAAAGGGGTGAGTGGAGTCTGGGGCTCGTTTCTGTCATTATGCCTTTCCATCAGGTACTGGCCTGAGAATCCAGCTTGCCCCTGAGAACCTCAGATGTAAGATGAATTCAATATTGACAGTCCGGTGTTTCAAACGGATCAGCTGAAGAACAAACTCTTTAGTTTAAAGCACACTGTCTTCATAAACAGAAGAGTTTAATGTAGAAACAAGTGGGGTTGACTGTGTGTGAGAGAGAGAGAAGACTCAAGGGATAATATGATCTTATAACTGTGGCTCACATTTAGGCTCCAAACTTGTTTTGAATATCTTTTTCTCTTCAGCGCTGCACACCTCAAAGTGAGTGACTTTGGTGTGAAAGAATGAAATATGCTCTTCTCTGGGGGCTCAAAGACAATGCTTTAATGACAAGGTCTGGTTAAGCACAGGTTATGCACCAAGTAAATTCCGTCCACATTGTATACAATCCGAGGTCAAAGGCAACAGAAGTTTGATGTAACCAGAGTTCCTTTTGAGACCACTCCTGCAATAGAGTGGTCAAATTCCTCAATTTTCCACAAGTGTTATCCTGTGTCTTCCTATATGAGATTTAAAAAGCCTCTAATCTTGAGTTGACTCATATCAAACTATGCAGGTGCATTGAAGAGAATTTCTTTTCATCATCTTCAGCTGGATTAAGATCTATGTTGTAGGAACATGAGAATTGAGAATTGAGTACTTTCTTGCCCCATCCCCTTATTTTAATGTCCGAGAAATGAAGGGTTAAAGTCTGCATTCTGACCTCTGACTGGACAATTTTAGGTGAAATTTTGCCATGTTTTTTCTTGAAGTCAAATCCTTAAATTAACCATACAATTTTTTAAAAAACTCATTCATTGGATGTTAACATTGCCCTTGAACTGATTGGGGCTTGCTAGGGTTTTTCAGGGCAGCTGAGGGTCAATCACATTGCTGTGGCTCTGGCATTACATGGAATTATAGAGTCATACAGCATGGAAACAGACCCTTCAGTCTAACCAGTCCATGCTGAACATAATCTCAAACTAAACTAGTCCCACCAGCCTGCACCTGGCCCATATCCCTCCAACCATTTCCTATTCATGTACTTATCCAAAGCTCTTTTAAACTTTGTAATTATACCCACATCCACCACTTCCTCGGGAAGTTAATTCCACACATGAACTACCCTCGCTGTAAAAAAATTGCCTCTCATGTCTTTTTTAAATTTCTCTCCTCTGATCTTAACAATATGCCCCTAGTCTTGAAATCCCCCATCTTGGGGAAAAGACAGCTGCAAGCAACTCTATCTGTACCTCAATATTATATAAACTTCTATCCAGTCGCCTCTCAACCCCCTATGCTCCAGTAAAAAATGTCCCAGCCTATCCAGCAAGTGAACCAGATGAGTGTTTACTACAATCATTAAACTAGCCTTTAATTACAGACTTTTTGTTGAATTCAGATTCATGGTGGGATTTGAACCCACATTCTGAGAACATTAGTCTGGGATACCTACTAGTACAGTATTATTGTTACCACTAAGCCACCACCTCTGGACAGACTACCCAGAGCATGAAAGGAATATTTTTAATAGTTTGTGGAGAATCATAGGATGTGCAGCTAAGATGGAAGACTGAAGGAGTTTGTTCAGTTTGTAGATCCTGAAATACAACTAGTGAGAATAGGCTTCCTTCCTTCCAGTAACAGAAGTGGCTGCCAAATTAGCCAAGTCTCTCTCTGGAGGTCAAGTAGCAATTGACGTAGAATCCCAGATTGTAGTCATTTTACATCAATCTGCTTGACATGTTACAATACACACCCAAGGCAAATGGGACTTGAATCCAAACCTGCTGGCCTAGGGTAATGGCATTATCACTGGACCATAAGGAAATAAAAAAACAAGCCTTTGGTATTTTCAGTCAAACTGTTTAGAGATGTTATTAGACAGCTGTAGTACAGGTGTCACTTGAACTGGGGTTTCCTGGCTTAGAGGTAGGGACAGTACCACAAGCAAACTAAAGGTGGAGCAGGTAGTTTATCAGTGATTTAAACACAATGTGAGAAATCTAATGTTAGATCAAAAGAAGCAAGTTGTGGAAGTTCACCAGGATGGTGGTAGAGAAAAAGACTGATATTAGAGCCTGGAGTTGAACAAAGAACCAGTTACAAGATCCTGCTTTTATTTTTTCACACTTTATCCTGCCCTGAAACATTTTGAAGTACCTTTTGAAAAGCATTCCCAGATGGGGGGTGGGGAGGAGGGGTAACATTTAAACCATGAGGTTTTACAAACACAAAGCATTACTAGACTGAGCGTGCACTTGCAGCATCCTATTCAATTAATGAGAGAGACTGAACAAAATCAGTGAAACATTCACTTTCAGGAGTTGGGTTCAAACGCCAGATCATTCTTTAAAAACTGTACATATTGATTTTACCAGTTCTCTCTAGTCCTGACCTTCATGATGAGAGAGTCATCTATGCTTCTGCTTTTTTACAAAGTCTGCTCCATCTTTTAACTTGTACTGGTTTTGATGAAAGGTTGTCAACCTGAAACATTAATTCTGTCAGGTCTGGCAGTGTCTGTGGTGAGGGAAACACGGTCAACATTTTGGCTTCAGTGTGACTTTCTCAGAACTGGGAAAGGGCTAGAAATTGAGTTTTATAGTTTAAGCACAGGCAGTGGAGGGCAGGGGGAACAGATGGTGTGGAGGTCCAGTAGAAAAGACAAAAGGGTTGTTAATCGCAATGAAAGAGAAATGGAGATTTCAAATTATTGTAAATTAAGGTGTGAAAGGGGGAAAATGGGAGAGCAAAGTAGGCATGATACAAACAAGGCAACGCTATGGGGTGGGATTTGGGGGCTGGGGAATTTAGGAAAAATGGAGAACAGGCTTCATTTGGTCAAGCTGTGAGGTTGTGGAATTCAATGTTGAGCCCAAGAGACTGTAAGGTAACTAGACGAGAAATGAGGTGTTGTTCCATGCATTTGTGTTGTGTTTTATTGTAACCTTACAACAGGCACAGATCAGAAATGTCAATGTGAGAGCAAGGTGGGGTATTGAAATGTCAAGGAACTGGATGGTCAGGGTCACAGAGTGGAGGGGGTTCCACAAAGCAGTCGCTCAGTCTGTGTTTGGACTCACCAATGTAAAGGAAGCCACAATGCAGCAGACTCGATTGAAAGAAGTCAAAGTAAAATACTACTTCACCTGGAAGTCATGTTTGGGGCCTTGGACAGTGAGGAGGGAGGAGGTGAATGGACTGATGTTACCCTGGATTGTCTGCGATTGCAACAGCAAGTGGCCTTGGGGAGTGAGGGAAGCATTGGGATGGAGGAGTGGGCTAGGTTGTTACAGAGGGAATGGCCCCTGTAGATTGCTGACAGTGGCTGGGAAGGGAAGATGAATTGGTGGTGGCATCAGCTGGAGGTGACAGAAATGGAGGAGCATGGTTTGGGTGGAAAGTGAAGACGAGAGGGGAACCTTATTGTTGTTCTGGGAAGGAGAGGAAGGGGTGAGGATAGAATTGTGGGAGAAGACTGAGTGTGTTGTCAGCCACAGCGAAGGGAGGTCCTCAACTAAAGAAAGAAGAGGTTGTGTCAGAGACACTCCGGTGGAAAGTGCCATTTTCGAACAGGCTGGACAGAGGTGGACGATTTGGGAGAATGAAATGGAATCCTTTCAGGAATTAGGGGATGAATAGAGTTTTGTGTAAACAAGAATGACTTACAGTGCAATCTCAAGGAACAATAACTTCATTTTCCACTTAGGCACTTTCCAGCCTCACGATCTCAATACTGAACCCCATGGCTTCAGAGCCTGACCACATGACACCTGTTCTTCACTTTTCTTATATTCCCACATCCCCACCACCATGGCTTTATCTGGTTTGTATCTTTCACATCTCTGTTACATCTCTGTTTCTCTTTCCTCCTAATAACCCTTTTCCCTTTTGCTCTAGGTCCCCACACCATTTGTTCTCTTCATCCTCTTCTGTCAACAGTATAATAAAAAGAAACATTTTCCAATACTTTCCAATTCTGAAGAAGGCATACTGGACTCAAAATGTTGAATCTGTTTCTCTCTTCATACATCCTCCCAAATTTCCTAAGTTTTTCCAACATTCTCTGTATTCTTTTTTCAGATTTTGCAAGATTTTGCTTTTATTGCATTCACCCCGTTTCTGTCTCTGTAGACGCTGCCTCACCCATTGAGTGTTTTCAGCATTCCATTCTTGTTCGAGTTTACAGTAAGACTTTGATATTGCCAACTGCAGAATTCTCTTACTTCAGTCAAATGTGCTTCACTTTAATCCCATAGTTCTTACAAATTCTCAACAGCAATTTTTAAATGAGGCTAACAACAAGTAAAGAAACTCTCACAAGGTTTGCACTCCTCAGATTAGATTAGATTCCCTACAGTGTGGAAACAGGCCCTTCAGCCCATCAAGTCCACACCAATCCACTGAAGAGTAACCTACCCAGACCCACTTCCCTCTGACTAATGCACCTAACACTATGGTGCAATACAGAATGGCCAATTCACCTCACCTCCACATCTTTGGACTGTGGGAGGAAACCGGAGCACCCAGAGGAAACCCACGCAGACACAGGGAGAATGTGCAAACTTCACACAGACAGTCGCCCAAGGCTGGAATTGAACTCAGGTCCCTGGTGCTGTGAAGCAGCAGTGCTAACCACTGAGCCCGCTGTGCCGCCCTTTTTATTTTCAGCAAAATCCTAAGATATCCTAAGCTGTTCTCCGCCAGATAACATCATTCTGGCACCTGATACTTATAAACTCCTTAGTGTTAAGAATGTTAGACTCCTATGCAAGTTATCTCTCTCTCTCTCACTCTCTATCCCATTCATTCTCTCTCTCTTCCATCCTCTCTCACCTTCCTCTTTGTACGGCCTCTCCCCCTTTAAAACATAACTCATTTTCACTGGTTGTGCGCACCCAATTTTTCCTTTGGTGTAATATCCATGTTGTTGCTTCCCCCACATTTCAAAGCACTTTCTTCAAATACAAGTTCTTCTCTCATGGTAGAGATGAACAAACCTTGCATACATTGTAGCAGTCCAAGTGGAGGCCATTAAGAACAGCATCACTGCATACTGTAAGGAACAATTCTAACATGGGTTGCAAAAAACAGTTTTTCATCAGTCATCAGGCATCCATACTGAAAGGATCAACCAACCCAATCACCCCGTGGCTCAACACTTCAACTCCCCCCTCCCACTCCACCAAGGATATGCGGTCCTTGGACTCCTCCATTGCCAGACCATAGCAACACGACGGCTGGAGGAAGAGCGCCTCATCTTCTGCCTAGGAACCCTCCAACCATAAGGGATAAACTCAGATTTCTCCAGTTTCCTCATTTCCCCTCCCCCCACTTTGTCTCAGTCCCAACCCTCAAACTCAGCACCACCTTCCTAACCTGCAATCTTCTTCCTGACCTCTCCGCCCCCACCCCCACTCCGGCCTATCACCCTCACCTTAACCTCCTTCCACCTATCGCATTTCCAACGCCCCTCCCCCAAGTCTCTGCTCCCAAACTTTTATCTTAGCCTGCTTGAATAAGGACTCATGCACGAAACGTTGATTCTCCTGCTCCTTGGATGCTGCCTGACCTGCTGCGCTTTTCCAGCAACACATTTTCAGCATCCTTACTGAAAGCCCCTCTAACTAGAAATTTATATTCTTCTGACATATTCAATGCAGCATTGGCAATTAGTTTTAAAAATCAGCAGACAACATCGACTAAGACGTATTTAAAGTGATAAGGAAATAAATTTAATCCATTGTTTTTGTACTGAGGTGGTTGAGTTACTTGGAGATATGGAACTCTATTTTCTGCTTCACTTTTTTTTCCACAGATTATCTTGTTTCACACTGTCAGTATTACTGAGCCGCAGAACTTCACACAGTGTTCCACAATGGGCAGTTTCAAGGAACACTGGCAGGAGACCTCGTACAACATGTTCACCTTTGTTTTCCTGTTCCTCGTACCACTGGTCATCATGATATACTGCTACACCCGAATCCTGGTGGAGATATCAAAGAGGATGAACAAGGGAAATTGTAAGTTGAATATTGATTGTCACCTTTGTCTTCATCTTTCCTACAGGGTCACTGTACCAAAATCTAAGGTTGATCCCGTAAACACCTACTACAATTCTGTCATCTTAGAATATCACATCTGCGTAATTCCATAGCTCTCTCTTAGTCTTTCCTAATCCTGATGCAGAGATGCCGGTAAAAACAATAACTGCAGATGCTGGAAACCAGATTCTGGATTAGTGGTGCTGGAAGAGCACAGCAGTTCAGGCAGCATCCAAGTAGCTTCGAAATAGACGTTTCGGGCAAAAGCCCTTCATCAGGAATAAAGGCAGATGCCGGTGTTGGACTGGGGTGGACAAAGTTAAAAATCACACACCAGCAGGTTATCGTTCAACAGGTTTAATTGAAATTACAAGCTTTTGGAGCACTGCTGCTTCGTCAGGTGGCCACTGGGGCATTTACACAGGACACAGAATTTATCAGTATAAGATCAAAGTGTCATACAATTGATGCAACGTAGCAGACAAACCGAGATGGCTGTTAAGGCTTTAATCACTTAGAATGAGGCAGATGGCTGCGGGAGGAAGGAGAGGGTGGAGGGGTGTGCAGGCCGGGCGAAGAAAGCAAACTAGCGTCAGCCTTTAGGGGTTTAGGGTGGGTCAGGGTCAGCCTTTAGGGGGGGTCAGGGTCAGCCTTTAGGGGTTTAGGGTGGGTCAGGGTCAGCCTTTAGGGGGGGTCAGGGTCAGCCTTTAGGGGTTTAGGGTGGGTCAGGGTCAGCCTTTAGGGTGGGTCAGGGGCAGCCTTTAGGGGTTTAGGGTGGGTCAGGGTCAGCCTTTAGGGTGGGTCAGGGTCAGCCTTTAGGGGTTTAGGGTGGGTCAGGGTCGGCCTTTAGGGGTTTAGGGTGGGTCAGGGTCGGCCTTTAGGGGTTTAGGGTGGGTCAGGGTCAGCCTTTAGGGGTTTAGGGTGGGTCAGGGTCAGCCTTTACAGGTTTAGGGTGGGTCAGGGTCAGCCTTTAGGGGTTTAGGGTGGGTCAGGGTCGGCATTTAGGGGTTTAGGGTGGGTCAGGGTCAGCCTTTAGGGGTTTAGGGTGGGTCAGGGTCAGCCTTTACAGGTTTAGGGTGGGTCAGGGTCGGCCTTTAGGGGTTTAGGGTGGGTCAGGGTCAGCCTTTAGGGGTTTAGGGTGGGTCAGGGTCAGCCTTTAGGGGTTTAGGGTGGGTCAGGGTCAGCCTCTACAGGTTTAGGGTGGGTCAGGGTCGGCCTTTAGGGGTTTAGGGTGGGTCAGGGTCAGCCTTTAGGGGTTTAGGGTGGGTCAGGGTCAGCCTTTACAGGTTTAGGGTGGGTCAGGGTCGGCCTTTAGGGGTTTAGGATGGGTCAGGATCAGCCTTTAGGGGTTTAGGGTGGGTCAGGGTCGGCCTTTAGGGGTTTAGGATGGGTCAGGGTCAGCCTTTAGGGGTTTAGGGTGGGTCAGGGTCGGCCTTTAGGGGTTTAGGGTGGGTCAGGGTCGGCCTTTAGGGGTTTAGGGTGGGTCAGGGTCAGGGTCGGGGTTTAGGGTGGGTCAGGGTCAGCCTTTAGGGGTTTAGGGTGGGTCAGGGTCAGGGTCGGGGTTTAGGGTGGGTCAGGGTCAGCCTTTACAGGTTTAGGGTGGGTCAGGGTCGGCCTTTAGGGGTTTAGGGTGGGTCAGGGTCAGGGTCGGGGTTTAGGGTGGGTCAGGGTCAGCCTTTACAGGTTTAGGGTGGGTCAGGGTCGGCCTTTAGGGGTTTAGGGTGGGTCAGGGTCAGCCTTTAGGGGTTTAGGGTGGGTCAGGGTCGGGGTTTAGGGTGGGTCAGGGTCAGGGTCAGGGTCGGGGTTTAGGGTGGGTCAGGGTCAGGGTCGGGGTTTAGGGTGGGTCAGGGTCGGCCTTTAGGGGTTTAGGGTGGGTCAGGGTCAGCCTTTAGGGGTTTAGGGTGGGTCAGGGTCGGGGTTTAGGGTGGGTCAGGGTCAGGGTCAGGGTCGGGGTTTAGGGTGGGTCAGGGTCAGGGTCGGGGTTTAGGGTGGGTCAGGGTCGGGGTTTAGGGGTTTAGGGTGGGTCAGGGTCAGGGTCGGCCTTTAGGGGTTTAGGGTGGGTCAGGGTCGGGGTTTAGGGTGGGTCAGGGTCAGGGTCGGCCTTTAGGGGTTTAGGGTGGGTCAGGGTCAGCCTTTAGGGGTTTAGGGTGGGTCAGGGTCAGGGTCAGCCTTTAGGGGTTTAGGGTGGGTCAGGGTCACTTTGTGCGCTGAGTTTAGACGTGAGGCGGTTCGGGGGGGGGGGGGCGGACGGTTGTTTGTTCGGCGGCGGAGGGACTGTTGAGTGAGGGTGAGGGGGAGGGTGGAGGGTCAACCGTCGTTAGGACATAGAGGGTCGCGATGGCATCGGGGGGAGGTGTTGTGATTTGTTTTCGTTGCTGTCGACGCGGAGTTAGGAAAGTTCTGGAAGGCCGTTCTGTTGCGGGCGGGTTCGTTTTTGTTGGCGCAGGGGGCGGGGGAGGGGTGGGGGGTCAGCGAATGGGTGCGGTCGCCATCTTGAGAAGGTCGGGATGGGGTGGGGTCGGGGGGGGCAATAGCTGCTTGTGGGTGGGATCGCCATCTTGAGAAGGTCTGGGGCGGGTCGAAAGCGCCGGTTGCGCTCGCCACCTCGAGAAAGGCGGTGGGTGGGAGGGGGGAATAGCGTCATGTCGCTGAGGTCGTGGGCGGTTCGCCATTTTGTGCAGGTCGCTGGGACGTAGGGCCGCCATTTTGTGAAGGTCCATAAGGTTTTTTTTGTTGGGTGCACTTTGAGACAAGAGGGTTGAAGGAGTTTCTTTAGCTGCGACGTTATTTTGCACAGTCGGGTTGAATCACTCTTCTCCCAGATCCCCAGTGTTGGGGGTAAAAGAGTGACGGGAGTCAGGGGGGTGCTGTTTAGGTATCAAGGCTCTCACTGACTTTGTAGAGTCTGTATGTCTTTTCTCAGTCTAGAGCAGTCCTCTGTATCTGGGGAGGGATGACAAACTCTTTATACTTTTGAAATAGTGGGGCAAGAATGGAGTGCTGTGTGGGTGTGTGATGGTCACCTGTGAAATTCTCCTGCCTATGTTAATCTGACTTGCCAAGTGGGAACATTGATTAACATGTAAATCCCAGAGTTCCTTTCAAGCCAGAACCCTGAGACAACTTAAAAGTTTTATCAGTGGATAAAAGAAAGTGATATCACAGCTCAGACAACAACACTCTGATCTTTTACTTATAAATTCTGTGTCCGATGTACCTGAAGATGTGTTGCTGGAAAAGCGCAGCAGGTCAGGCAGCATCCAAGGAGCAGGAGAATCGACGTTTCGGGCGCGGGCCCTTCTTCAGGCTCATGCCCGAAACGTCGATTCTCCTGCTCCTTGGATGCTGCCTGACCTGCTGCGCTTTTCCAGCAACACATCTTCAGCTCTGATCTCCAGCATCTGCAGTCCTCACTTTATCCTATGTACCTGCCCCACTAGCTTCCTGACGAAGGAGCAGCACTCCAAAAGCTTGTACTTTCAAATAAACCTGTTGGACTATAATCTGGTGTAGTATGATTTTTATTTTTTTCCTAATTCTCTCAATTTTCAGACTTTTTGGTTGTTCTCATGATTTCTTAATCTGTTGGCTCATGCGTTTGATCTTGAAGGTGTCCCGAATCAAAGGACTTCCTCCTTTGCCTTTAGTTTTCAAAGGTTTTGTGAATTAATGCATGATGCAGTGTTGTGTTGAGTCTCATAGAGCAGGAAAGTTCAAGGGTCCAGCGCAAGCTTGTGATAATCTCAGAGTGAGTGGGGTAATTACAACATGCATATTTTTCCAGGCTTAGAGAGAAAAAATAGACAAGTGGGAATTCTAACACCTATTGCTGTCAAGTGTCTTTGGTGGGAAACTTTTTGCATGTAGCTATTGGACGACAGTAGGAATAGACTCAGATGTAATGCTTTGGAAAGCCAGATAGCCTACTTTCATTCACTGCCCAGTCTCTTGCATGGAATGTGGTTGCTTCATTAAAACCTAGTTACATGTGTGGATTGCATATCTTTCAGAAAAGAAGATAATTAGTATGAAAAACATTCCTCAAATTCATTACTTCTGCAAGTATTTTATAACTCTCATGAAGGTCTTCGATGTCATATTGATTTGTTTTGTGTCCTTTTCCAGTGTCCTCAAAAGAAGTGCATTTAAGGCGATCGACAAATAATATACCAAAGGCACGCATGAAAACGTTAAAAATGAGTGTAATTATTGTAACCTCTTTCATAGTGTGCTGGACTCCATATTACCTTCTTGGACTATGGTATTGGTTCTCACCAGAAATGCTCTCAGAAGGAAAGGTCTCCCAATCTTTGAGTCACATACTCTTCATTTTTGGCCTCTTTAATACTGTCTTGGATCCCATCACCTACGGACTTTTTACCATCCATTTCAGGAGAGGCTTACAACGTTGCTGCCATTCTGCTAAGATGGTAACCAATTCAGAGCTCAATTCTTCACTGACCAGATCATTCAGGTGTTCTGCATCACCTCTTCGCCTGAAGAGATTAACTGCACTTGCTCAAGAAGGTCACAGATCAATGGCGGAGGATGAGCCTCATAGTAAAGGCAGTTATTATAGCAACGGTTATCTTGATGCATACAAAGATGATACCAAAAAAAGCATCAGTACAAGTGCAGAAAATACACTGTAGGCTGATAGCAAGTGCCATGTAGCCTTGCTGTACAAAACATGACAACTGTTATAAGTAATGGCTTATTTGCAGTGTGCATTGTTTAATTTTTTCCAGTTCTTCTAGTGGTTTACATTTTCTTTTTTTTTCTTTATTCCAGTACTTGACTTTGTGTGTTTTATTTATTAAAAAATAAATCACTTCTCTATCTCTAAAAGCTCATATCACCATTGATATCAAATAACATTTAACATTGTATTGATCATTATGATAGAAGGAAATAGTTCCAAGTCCTTCAACTTTTTCAAATGTCAAATAATATGAAACATTCACGCGCCCTGAAATTCCATGGTTGGTTATCTTGATGGACAGTAAGCTGAATATTATTGGCTTCTCTGATTGGAGAAGGATACATTCCATTGCAATCTCTGTTGGATGGAAAGGAACACTTGATCAGGAGTGCTTAAGGATGGATAAACCTTCTGACCTAAGCCAACAAAGAATATATAAGAACTATTTACCAGCTTTGGAGCGGAAATAAATCCTATGCAGCACATACAGGCTCTATGACACTTTTAATGAATTAAATCATTTGCTGTAATGAAGCAGAGTATAGCGATATGGATTGAAAGGGCAGTAGAAGGACCTTTAAAGAGGCTATTTGTGTAATTTCAGAATGGCAAATGGAGGTGTATGTGTTAAATATTCTTTTCTTTATTTGTAAACCTATTAACCTTTGATCTTACGATTGAAAGTTCAACAAGGAACAAAGCTGTTGTGAATGCTCAGCCACAATAGGCTCTCGGATTGTTTTGCTTCTGTTGACAATGACAGGTTTGGCTGAGATTCACTTGTCAAGACTGTTTTGTTGCAGCGGTGCTTTGCTTGTTACACATTGCCACATATTATGTACACAGTGTCCAGAATACAAGAGGCAGTGAATATGTTGCAAAATATTAACAAAGCAAGCCTTGCCTTGCACCAGTGCTGACCATAACAGCTGCTTACTGGTTTACTGTCTACTGGCTTAGAATTGTGTTTCCACCTCCTTTAGTTTTAATGTTATTGTTACTGCTGGTCCGACAGTTGAAAATAAGCAGCAAAGGGTCTTAGTTGGCATTTCTATCTAAACACATGTCCCGCTAGTAGTGCTGCAATCTCCACTGATGCAAATCTTCATTGGGCCTCTGCTCAAAGCAATTCTGACTTGAATGGACCCAAATATATATTGCAGAAGATGGGCAAGAAGTTAATTAAGCATGTCACAGGCAAATGAGATCATGGTATAGAATATTGTAGAGTTTCTGATTATTTTTGCTCAGTATTAAGCCTGATTATGCATGATGACCATTAAAAATGCTTTTTTTTCCTGCAAATAGTATCACCTAAGAGGACAAAGATGCAAGTTTGTGGCTTATTTTTGGAAGAGTTAATGTTTAATTTTGATGCTTGAAAGGGGAGTCTCAAAATCACAGGGACTGCTTCAACACAGAAAGAGGCCATTCAGCCCATCATTCCTGCGCCGGTCCTATCCCCTAGTGCCAATCTCCTGCCTTTTCCCCATGTCCCTGCACACCATTTCTGTCCAAAAAAATCATCCAATGGCCCTCTTGAAATTCTCAGTTGAACTTGCCTGTCTCCACCACATTTCCCAAGCAGTGCATTCCAGAGCCTAACTACTGGATGGGTAAAAAGTTCTTTCTTACATCACTTTAAATCAATGACCTCTTCTTTTTTATGAGCAGGCACAGCTTTTCTCTATCTACTTGGTCCAGCCACTCATGATTTTGAAACCTTCTTCCAAAAGCATGATACAAATAGTTGAAAAGCAAGATTTAAACTGTGGGGGAATGGCAGTAAGATGGGATAAAGTAGTTAGCTCTCCCAATGGATGCAAGAGGTCTTCCACCATATGCAAGGGAATTTGTCAATTCTAATCAGATATAAATTGTGGGCACAGTGGACTTGATGGGTAAAATCACTCTCCTTTCGCTCCTGCTAATGCATTCACCAGATCAGATACAAGGGGTTATTTGAACCCCATGGTATGGGTAAGGGGAGGGGATATAGGTCAAATTCTGGAGGTTAACCCTAATCCACTGTGAATCCAGTTTTTGTTTTAATCTTGTTAGGCTTCAGTAGTACAGGTGACTAACCTTCACTCAAGGTAGGAGCAGAGTGTTAGATGTACCAATGAGATAGTTCACCTCAGATTTTAACAGACCCTTGAATACAATGATCGTGCACCAGGTTCCTTTGAAAACAGGACGGTGGGATGGAGAGAGGAACACTTGTTCCAACAGGGAAATGATTTTCTAGCACTGCTCATGGACCAGGAGGAGCAGAGCTAGGAGCACCCCCAGCAGTCTCTCTCAAAGATAGCTTCACCCTCCCCTCTCACCCCATCCCAGTGTAATCCCTCCATCACTCAATCCTTCTTTCTTCACCAGTCCATTCCTGGACTCTGGGCAGGCCTTCCCTGAAGCCATACAGTCAGTTGGCCTCCGAGATCTTGACATACAGCACCGAGAAAGGCCCTTTGGCCCATCGTGCTGCCCCTGCTCATAAGTAACAACCAAACTATTCTAATCCCACTTTCCAGCTTTTATTTTACTTCGCCTTTAGGCTTCCTATTGTTGGGAAACAAATTGTAAAATTTGAAATGAGGTCATGCTACAAAATCTAACCTGCTCTTCGCTTTCTCAACGACTCAATTCTCCTCATCATTTTCAGGGCAGAGGTTTTCTTCCAAACGTTTCTCCCTAAACAATCTTGCAATTTAATCTCTTTAATACATGAGGGTGAAGTATGAATGTAGACAATCAATGTTTTGCAGCAACGTGCAAGCTACAAATAAACTCCATTCAATTGCAACAATCCATGTACACTTGAAAATGTAGGAAATACAACTTGCATTTGCAAAATCTTTCTTAACCCACATGTTTACAATTCAAGCATAAATGTGTTGATTTAATACATGTTACACTTTACTTGTGAAAATGACTTATACTATAATCTTGTTTGTTTTCCTACAACCAATTATGATGAATTGACTTTACCGTGGCTTTTGAATGAAGTATTCCCTCTTCTCAATAAAGTGACAGCGTCGTCATTTAATAAAACAATGCTTAAATATGATTGTGCTTGTATGGATTACTTTTTGTACAATAATGCTTTGGCAGCCTTCTGACTCATCAGATAATCATTTCCACCTTAGTGGTCAAATACAGATGATTAAGAAGGGGTCTTATTGAAACACGTAAGATTCTGAAGAGGCTAGAGTGGATTGAATGCGGTAAAAACAATGACTGCAGACGCTGGAAACCAGATTCTGGATTAGTGGTGCTGGAAGAGCACAGCAGTTCAGGCAGCATCCAAGTAGCTTCGAAATCGACGTTTCGGGCAAAAGCCCTTCGTCAGGAATAAAGGCAGTGAGCCTGAAGTGTGGAGAGATAAACTAGAGGAGGGTGGGGGTGGGGGAAAAGTAGCATAGAGTACAATGGGTGAGTGGGGGAGGGGATGAAGGTGATAGGTCAAGGAGGAGAGGGTGGAGTGGATAGGTGAAAAAGAAGACAGGCAGGTAGGACAAGTCCGGACAAGTCAAGGAGACAGTGCTGAGCTGGATTGAATGCGGATCTAGTGGACACAATTTAAAAATAAAGTTGCTAGCATTTAAGACGGAGATGAAGGAGTGGCCTGATGAAGGAGCAGCACTCCGAAAGCTAGTGCTTCCAAATAAACCTGCTGGACTATAACCTGGTGTTGTGCGATTTTTAACTCTTCAAAGGGTCATTAATCTTTGGAATTGTTTACTTCAGAAAGTAGCGGAAGATGGGTCCTTTTTGGGGCTGAATTAGATTCTTCACTGATAAGGGAGTGAAAGGGGACGTTGAGCAAGCAGGACAGTGGAGCTGAGGACACAATCAAATCAGCGCTGACCTTAACAAATGGGAGGGCAGGCTTAAGAGAGCAAATGGCCTAGTCCTGTTCCAAATTCATTTGTAAACATTGCTCGGCCTGATTGGGAACATGCCTTCTGCCGTGGCGGTCTCTGCTATGTTTGCTGAAGGTGATGACAGTGGGCTCAGAATTGATGCAGGATTCACTGGCCTCCTCTCTAGGCCCTCTCGTCCACCAGTTGAGCTTTTCCTTTTCTCCTCATCTCTCCTAATTCCCATGGAACCATCAATCTCTGGAGATCACAGCTGTCAGCTCCCAGTCTTCTGTGAGGATGTTTGTTACCTTTATGTTTCTCTGAAGGATGTCTTTGGGGATGAGGCACGGAGTTACAGCAGGTTATGGCCCAGAGACCCGTACGAGATACAAAACATCTTGCCTATACGGGTCTGTTATTAATTGGGTGAGTGTAGGGAGTCAGCGCTAACTTCATTGGTTCAGAGCATGAGAATGACGTGAATTGTCAAATTCCTTCAGTGTCGCTGGGTCAAAATCCTGGAATTCCCTCCCTAACGATATCATGGGTCTGCCTCGTGGAATTTGGTGCAAGAAGGCAGCTCACCCTTCATTTCCAGGGCAACTGAGCATGGGCGATAAATACTGGCCCAGCCTACAACGCTCACGTCACGTGGATGAATTAAAAACAAAGTTGCAATGATATCAGTAATTGCGTGGTCGCTCAGGAGTAGTGTTCCCACTAACTTTCTTTCCGGCTGCATGGAAGTCAATGCTATAATCGGCATGCTGACATCAATCCCTGCGCTCACAACATTGAGCGCAGCTTAGAAAGAAGGTTGCTCAGTTGATGGATGCACCATTGTGCACGGAAGACTGTGTCTGAGGACTGGGGAAGACAGTAATACCAGGAGAATTGCTGGACAGGCACACAGTGGGGAGTTAAAGGAGGATGTTGGTGTATGAGCCTCACAAAGTTCCAGTCAAGAAATGGTGCCATATCAGTAATGTTGCCGGACTGGGCATCGAGAGGTCCAGGCGAATGCATTGGGTTCGTGAGCTCAAATCACACAATGCTGGAGCTGAAATTGAGAGAATTATAATAAAATCTGCAAATGACAACTTGTCTCAGTAATGGTGACCGTGAAACTAGCAATGATAGTCATAAAACGGCCATAATGTCACTTTAGGGAAGTGAATTTGTCGTCCTTTCCCAGTCTGGGTACATGTGACTCCTGACCCACAGCAATGTGGTTGACACTTAAATACCCTCTGAAATGGCCAAACAAATTAAGCAGTTGAATGGCAATTAGGGATGGGCAAAAACAAGCTGACTTTGTCAGCGATGCCCATGTCCCATTCGAGAAAATATTCTTAAATCCTTTACCATCAGCTGACAATTGCTCCTGGGCAGGGACAGGACAGAAACTGCTGGCTAGAGCTAAAAAAGGGATAGACTGATTCTGAACAGGAGCCTGGAATTATTGATTGGCCATTACAGTTGAAATATTCATGAATTCACAGGGAAGTAGCAAATGACTTTCATAAAAATGCCAAATGTTGGCTGTCCTCTGGTAATATTAAACTGCAGCCTCCTCTTACATCAATTGAGATTGGCTCGAAATGAAGCACTTGAGTAGAATCTGCCAAAAATATGGGAATATGACTTTGCAAAATAAATCTCATTCCCAGAATAGCTGGTTTAGGAACAAAATTGCCTTTCTCTTTGTTTAATTAAACTTAACAATAACGATTGATGCATACATTTGCCAATTTTATCTTGTTGAATGACCCCTCTTCAGATGGATGAATAATCTAGGACATTCCCAGTCTAAATTATAATATCTAATACTCATAGTATTAGGGTGCAGCATTGAAAACGTGTTTGAACATGGCCTTTGAGAATGGAGGTATTTTTAGCCATCAGCAAGATGGGCACATCCTCCTCTCTCTGAACAGCCTGGTGCCCACTACCACAAGCCTTGGGAACAGGGGTCTCCCTGATGATCTCTGTGATTCAGTCTGCATTCTTCTGCACGCACACACACACACATACATAGACCCAGACACAGACTCACACAGATCCAGACACGTACAGACACAGGCACAGACATACACACACACACACACACACACAGAGCCAAACATACACATACACACACAGTCACAGATCCAGACACGCACAAACACAGGCACAGACACAGACACACACAGAGACCTAAACATACACATACACACACAGGCACAGATCCAGAAACACACAAACACAGGCACACACACACACACACACACACAGACCCAAACACAAACATATATACACAGACACAGACCCACAGATCCAGACATACGCAGACAAAGGCACATACACACACAGACAAAGACACAAACAGACACAGGCACAAACACACAGAGGCACAGACAGACACAGACACACACAGGCACAGACACACACAGACAATGACAGACACAGACACTGACACACACAGACACAGACATACAGACAGGCGAAAGTGAGGACTGCAGATGCTGGAGATTATAGTCGAGAGTGTGGTGCTGGAAAAGCACAGCAGGTCGGGCAGCATCCTAGGAGCAGGAAAATCAATGTTTTGGGCAAAAGCCCTTCATCAGGAATGAGGCTGGGAGCCGTCAGGATACAGAGATAAATGGGAGGGGTGTGGGACTGGGGAGAAGGTAGCTGAGGTGGATGGAGTTGGGGGTAAAGGTGATAGATCAGAGGAGAGGGTGGACTGGACATGTGGGAAGGCAGATGGGACAGGCCATGATGGTGGTGCTGAGCTGGAAGTTTGGAACTGGGGTAAGGTGGGGGGAGAGGAAATGAGGAAACTGGTGAAATCCACATTGATGCTCTGGGGTTGGAGGGCCCTGATGCAGGAGATAAAGCGTTCTTCTTCCAGGCGTCTGGTGGTGAGGGAGTGGCGGTGGAGGAGGCCCAGGACCTGCATGTCCTCGGCAGAGTGGGAGGGGGAGTTGAAATGTTGGATCATGTGGCGTTGGGGTTGATTGGTGCGAGTGTCCCGGAGATGTTCCCTAAAGCGCTCTGTAACAGACTCACAGACACAGTCCCAAACACACACATACACATAGAAACAGACACACACAGATACAGACAGACGCACACAGTTACACACATGCACACTCAGTCCCAGACACACACAGATACACGCACTCACATACACAGACATATACACACTGATACTCAGATACACACATACACAGAGACACATACACATGCACTCATACATATAGCCACACACGTGGGCACACACACAGATATACAGGCATACACACACACACAAAGATACACACACATGCACTCACACAAACAGATACACACATACAGACACACAGGCACACACACAGAAACTCACAGATACACACACAGACACAGGCACACACAAGCACACACACACACATTCACATGAACACACACACATACATACACACATAGATACACAGATACAGGCACACAAACTCTAACATACACTCTAACATAACACATACACATACAAACACACACACACATACGCACACACACATACACACAGTTCTCTCTGAAATTAGAGGGATAAACCACAGGAGGCCTGTGACCAGTGGAGTGCCACAAGGATTGATGCTGAGTCCACTACGTTTCGTCATTTATATAAATGATTTTGATGTGAACATAAGAGTGTAGTTAGTAAGTTTACTGATGACACCAAAATTGGAGTTGTAGTGGACAGCAAAGAGGGTTACCTCAGATTACAACAGGATCTTGATCAGATGGGCCAATGGGCTGAGAAGTGGCAGATGGAGTTTAATTTAGAAAAAATGTGAGGTGCTGCATTTTGTGGAAGCAAACCTCAGCAAGACTTATACACTTAATGGTAAGGTCCTAGGGAGTGTTGCTGAACAAAGAGACCTTGAAGTGCAGGTAGATAGGATAGTGAAGAAGGCATTTGGTATGCTTTCCTTTATGGGTCAGAATATTGAGTACATGAGTTTGGAGGTTATGTTGTGGCTGTACAGGACATTGGTTAGGCCACCGTTGGAATATTGCATGCAGTTCTGGTCTCCTTCCTATCTGAAAGATGTTGTGAAACTTGAAAGGATTCAGAAAAGATTTACAAGGATTTTGCCAGGGTTGGAGGATTTGAGCTACAGGGAGAGATTGAATAGGCTAGGGCTGTTTTCCCTGGAGCGTTGGAGGCTGAGGGGTAACCTTATAGTGGTGTGGATAGGATATATAGACAAAGCCTTTTCCCTGGGGTGGCGGAGTCCAGAAATAGAGGGCATAGGTTAAGGGTGAGAGGGGAAAGATATAAAAGAGACCTAAGGGGCAACTTTTTCACTCAGAAGGTGGTATGTGTATGGACTGAGCTGCCAGAGGAAGTGGTGGAGGATGGTACAGTTGCAACATTTAAAAGGCATCTGGATGGGTATATGAATAGAAAGGGTTTGGAGGGATATTGGCCTGGTGCTGGCAGTGGGACTAGATTGGGTCGGGATATCTGTTCGGCATGGACAGGTTGGACCGATGGGTGTTTCCATGCTGTACATCTCTATGACTCTATATTTCTTGTGACTTGCCTTCAGCTGCTGCATTCTGCTCCCTCTTGGCTCCCGTGAAGACTTTCTCCCCACTTTGTGTTACTCGTGAAAACTTCAACCCTGAAAGTCTTCAATCACTCCAAGGGATCTGCAGCCCACAGCTTGAGAACTGCTACCTACAAAAGATTAAACGCTACTTTATTGAGGTTGGAAGTAGAGAAAGCAGGAGCTTTAAAAAAAAGCTGGCAGACCAGAGAAGTTGAATGGGATTGATACCAGCTGTGGAGGGACTGTCATATAAGGAGAGGTTGAGTCAGTTGGGTCTGTACATGTTGGAATACAGAAGAATGAGAGGTGACCTTATTTAAACTTATGAGGTTCTATGGGGACTTCGACAGGGTAGATGCAGAGAAGGTGATTTTCCCTCATGAAAGAGTCCAGGACCAGTGTGTGTAATCGCAGAATAAGAGGGCACACATTTAATTTACTGATGAAGTGGAATTCACTCAGAGGGCAGTGAATCTGTGGAATTCTTTAATACAGAGTGCTGTTAAGGCTGGCTCACTGACTATATTCAAGGCTGAGATCGACTTTTTAAATCCGTAAGGGAAAGTGGAGTTGAGGATGATCAATCATTGAATGGCAGGGCAGACTAGATGGGCTGAACAGCCTACTTCTGCTCTTATGTCACATGGTCTTTTGGTCTAGTGCGTGAACGTCACAAATGGCTTGAAGTAAATAAGATGATTCACAGAATTAGAGGTCTGAGTGAACATCTTGGTAAATGTATCTCTGTGCTGTAACCACACTCCACCTTCAGCACATTATCTCAGTTAGTTCACAAAGTCAAAAGAGTTCAGGAGCTAGTGCAATGGATAATAGGTGCAGAGACCCATTGCCAGACTTCTGATTTCCAGGGTTAGGAGGATACTGGAAAACATGGCTTTTTCACGTTTACTGTATTGAAAAGACCAGTTTTTTAAGGTAAACTAGGGAAATAATTTTAAACTAAGTTGTGGGAATATGAGAAGGTCTCAAGTGGTGAGAGGTACATTTATGGCTGATATTCTTGGAAAACCCACCCGGTTCACTCGTGTCCTCTAGGGAAAGAAACTGCCATCCTTACCTGGTCTGGCCTACATGTGACTTCAGACCCACAGCAGTAGTTGACTCTTAACTGCCCTCTGGGCAATTAAATGCTGCCTAGCCAGCAATGCTCTCGTCCTGTGAATGAATACATTTTTAAAAATGAAGAACTGACTAGAAGGAGTCAGTACAAAAAATGGATACTGTGGTGATGGCTCAAAATCCTCTTACACTGAGGAAGGTGCCTTCAGGAGTAGATTAGTTACAGTGTGGAAACAGGCCCTTTGGCCCAACAAGTCCACACCAACTCGCAACCCACCCATTCCCCTACACCTAACACTACGGGCAATTTAGCATGGCCAATTCACCTGACCTGCACATTTTTGGACTGTGGGAGGAAACCGGAGCACCCGGAGGAAACCCACGCAGACACGGGGAGAATGTGCAAACTCCACACAGTCAGTCGCCTGAGGTGGGAATTGAACTCAGGTCTCTGGTGCTGTGAGACAGCAGTGCTAACCACTGTGTCACTGTGCCGCCCAAACCTGAGTATTTTTCAGAACAGATCAACAAAGATGTGCCGAATGACCTCTGTACCTGTGACTAATTTGTGTTGCTGTGGCACGTATTAAGCATGCCGACAGTGTTGACCTTCCAGTGCAACGTTTCAGAGTGTTGCGTTGCTGAAAATACCACACTGAATGAGCTGTGAATCTAACATTGCTCCTGCCTACTCGAACGGTCACAATAAAAGACATACTATGAATTGAAGAAGGATAAGCAGCTCCTTCAGTGTCAAGGACATTTATCCATCAATAGAAACCAACAAAACAAATAACTCATCATTCTATTGTCACTGTCATTACTGCTACTGCTTATGCCTACAAGACTGCAGTGACAGCACATAATGATTTGTCAGTAAAGGTCTTTGAGCCATTCTGAGGTTCTCAAAGGTACAATAACAATCCAGGCTTTCCTTTCTAAGCACGGAGGCCTGTATTGGCACTTCACTAAAAAAAAGCTGAGCCGAAGGAGCTCTTTGTGAATGCAGAGGCTGGAGGATTAGCTAGCTGGATGGTTATTTAATTGTTTTCAGAACTTGTCAAACCATAGTCTAAGGACTTCTTGCTACCTTTCTCTTCATCCACCTTCCTTTTCTGAATCCTGCTGGAATAAAGTTCCAAGGTTGCTAACGACTTTGCCATGTCTGGCTCCGAGAAGCTATTCCGTACACATGGCCCAGGTCGTGACCTTTTGCTGGATAATAGCCAAAAACGCTGGAAATATTCAGCAGGTGTAGTGACATCTAGGGAGAGAGACGGGGGGAGGGAGAGAGGGAGAAAAACAGATTCAGTGTTAATGTTGAAACCTTAACTCCACTTTCCTTTCTGTAGACACTGAATAACTAAATGGTCTGCTGAATATTTATCACATTTTCTGTTTTTCAATTTCAGATTTTCTTTTTCCAAAGTTCCAAAACAATGCAACAGCATATAAAAGTAATTGCTGCTCCTGGAATTTGAGGAAATCACCTCCAACACCTAAAATTTCAAAAAAAAAGGAGCAGCTCTTACAGTCAGAAATTTTTCCCGTCCTCCACCATGGATTACCCAGAATTCTCGGTGGTGGGCAAGTTGTTGGAGGGAATCCTGAGGGACAGGATGTACATGTATTTGGAAAGGCAAGGACTGATTCGGGATAGTCAACATGGCTTTGTGCGTGGGAAATCATGTCTCACAAACTTGATTGAGTTTTTTGAAGAAGTAACAAAGAAGATTGGTGAGGGCAGAGCAGTAGATGTGATCTATATGGACTTCAGTATGGCGTTCGACAAGGTTCCCCATGGGAGATTGATTAGCAAGGTTAGATCGCATGGAATACAGGGACAACTAGCCATTTGGATACAGAACTGGCTCAAAGGTAGAAGACAGAGGGCGGTGGTGGAGGGTTGTTTTTCAGACTGGAGGCCTATGACCAGTGGAATACCACAAGGATCGGTTCTGCGTCCTCTTTTTGTCATTTATACAAATGATTTGGATGCAAGCATAAGAGGTACAGTTAGTAAGTTTGCAGATGACACCAAAATTGGAGGTGTAGTAGTTGACAATGAAGAGGGTTCCCTCAGATTACAACCGGATCTTGACCAGATGGGCCAATGGGCTGAGAAGTGGCAGATGGAGTTTACTTCAGATAAATGTGAGGTGCTGCATTTTGGGAAAGCAAATCTTAGCAGGACTGATACACTTAATGGTAAGGTCCTAGGGAGTGTTGCTGAACAAAGAGACCTTGGAGTGCAGGTTCATAGCTCCTTGAAAGTGGAGTCGCAGGTAGATAGGATAGTGAAGAAGGTGTTTGGTATGCTTTCCTTTATTGGTCAGAGTATTGAGTACAGGAGTTGGGAGGTCATGTTGCGGCTGTACAGGACATTGGTTAGGCCACTGTTGGAATATTGCGTGTAATCCTGGTCTCCTTCCTATTGGAAAGGTGTTGTGAAACTTGAAAGGGTTCAGAAAAGATTTACAAGGATGTTGCTAGGGTTGGAGGATCTGAGCTATAGGGAGAGGCTGAACAGGCTGGGGCTGTTTTCCCTGGAGTGTCAGAGGCTGAGGGGTGACCCTATAGAGATTTACAAAATTATGAGGTGCATAGATAGGATAAATAGACAAAGTTTTTTCCCTGGGGTCGGGGAGTCCAGAACTAGAGGGCATAGGTTTGAGGTGAGAGATATAAAAGAGATCTAAGGGGCAACCTTTTCACGCAGAGGGTGGTACATGTATGGAATGAGCTGCCAGAGGAAGTGGAGGAGGCTGGTACAATTGCAACATTTAAGAGGCATTTGGATGGGTATATGAATAGGAAGGGTTTGGAGGGATATGGGCCAGGTGCTGGCAGGTGGGACTACATTGGGTTGGGATATCTGGTCGCCATTGACGGGTTGGACCGAAGGGTCTGTTTCCATGCTATAAATCTCTATGACTCTATGACTCTATCACATCCAAAGTTATTATGATACAGAGAGATACATTCAACCCATCGAATTTATATCCGTTCCCTGTGGAGTTACTTAGTCAGTTCCAATTCTCTATTTCCAGAACCCTGTAGCTTTATTTTCCTCCAGTGCCGTGAAATCATTAATCACCTCTAGTTCCAACGCCCTTATAGTCAGTGCGTTCCAGGTCATGACAACTCACTGTGTAAAATCAAACATTTTTCCTCATGTTCCACCTGCGTCTTTTTCCCAAAATCTTAAATCTGTGTTCCTCGACACTTCTGTGATCAATGCACTTTTCTTTGAATATTTTATTTAAACTTTGCGTGCCACTACCAACTTCCCCTCAGTCTCCCTTGGTCCCAGGAGAACAACCTGAGCTTCTTCAACATAGCTACTACCTTCAAAGCCCTGGATCTGTTCTGGAAAGTTTCCTCTGCACCTTCTCAAAGTGTCCAATACCTTTCTCAAAGCTCACAGAGATGAACGTCGATTGAGAAAATTTTGAAAAGAGGAGAGCGAATGAAAAGTTTAGTCAGAAAGAAGGGACACAATGTGCTTTCTCCACAGGGAGAGAAAACTGTAGAGGCACAATGCAATAAATTCTAAGTTTGTTCACATATTTAGCTTTAAAGTGATCGATCTATCCCTGTAAAAATGGCAGAGGGAGAAATTAGAGATGAATGAGAACTTTAAGTGATCATTGATAATATTGCCAACAATAATTTCAGCCTTGAGGGTTTTCTTCTGCACTCTCTCTTCATCTGGTCACCTTGAATCAGAGCCCCTGGCTGCTCATTGATTTTCTCAGCTCTGGATGATCAACATCAGACAAATGCAGATACTTTCTCAGAGCAGGCAAAGTGATGCAGGTTTAGAATATTACTGTACAAATGCTCAATTTATAAATAGCAAATTGATTTTTCTACTCTCAGGCAGTTTCTGTTAAAATAGTGGAGGGAGGAAACTTGTAGAAGTATATTGAGAATTTCTGAGATGAAATTATTCAGGGTCATTTCTAGGCTGTAATTATAGTGTTCCTCTTTGTTAACATAAGCACCTCCAATGACTCTGTTGATCTTATACCAGAGGGCATGGCATTCAGACAAAACAGAGCTGGTAAGTTCCAAGTTTGATTCTTGATCTGCATTGAATGTATTGAGCAGTATAGGAACTGGAGAAGGCTACTCAACCCATATTGAGTCAGTTTTGTTACACAAGGTAATGGTTCTGAAAGGGTTACTGTTGGAGACTGAAATAAGCTCCATCCAATCTGATAACATCATAAGGACTTAGGTAGGGAAAGGCATAAAGTGTTAGGATCTTGTAGAGTGAAGATTGAACCCTAGCTTTCCTTGAGGTCTTACTAATGTAACTAATGTCTGATTCTGACCATGCAATTAGTCACATTTTAGTTAAGACAAGAATCTTTTCTCATTGGAACTGACTAGTGGTTTTCCTGATGAAGGGCTTGTGCCCGAAACGTTGATTTCGCTGCTCGCTGGATGCTGCCTGAACTGCTGTGCTCTTCCAGCACCACTAATCCAGTATAGTGGTTTTCCTGTACCACTGTAAACCAAGTAAACCAGTCCAGGAGAGAGGATGATGAAGGGCTTTTGCCCAACATGTCGATTTTCCTGCTCCTCGGATGCTGCCTGAACTGCTGTGCTTTTCCAGCACCACTCTAATCTAGAATCTGGTTTCCAGCATCTGCAGTCATTGTTTTTACCTACAGTAAATGACCCCAAACAGATGGTGGTAGTGATTGAGAGCATAGCTCATATGAGATCAGTGGGACAGATTGCAACGTGACTTTACAGTGCCATACTATTGTTCTACTGTTCAAATAGATACTGGCATATTGATTTGGTGCCATAACTCCTAATGACCTTGCCTAATAAAATCTACTGATCTCTGTTTTGAGAAATTTATTTAAACCTCAGCACCAACAGCTTTTTGTGGAATTGGATAGTTCGTGAATTGCTACTTCCCTTTCTGTGAACTTTTTCTTACCAACTCCTAAACAACTGGAATTTGAAATTATGTTCTCTTGTCTTCTCCACTCTAATTTCAGGCAGTAACGTTTCTGTCTATAATCCTCACTACTCCCTTGAACATTTTAAACGTCTCAATTTGGTCACTCCTTCTTGGAGTTCAGTTACTAATGGTGCACCGCAAAGATCTGTTTTGGGGCCACTGCTGTTTTGACATTTTTATAAATGACCTAGATGAGGGCGTAGAAGGTTGGATTAGTAAATTTGTGGATAATGCTAATGTCAGAAGAGTTATAGATAGTGCTGAAGGATGTTGCAGGTTACAGAGAGATGTAGATAAGTTGCAGAGTTGGGCTAAGAGGTAGAAAATGGAGTTTAATGCAGAAAAGTGTGAGATGATTCACTTTGGAAGGAGTAACAGGAATAAAAAGTACTGGATTAATTGTAAGATTCTCAGTAGTGTAGGTGAGCAGAGAGATCTCAGTGTCCATGTACACAGATCCCTGAAAGCTGCCATCCAGATTGATAGAGCTGTTAAGAAGGCATACAGTGTGTTAGCTTTTATTGGTAGGGGGATTGAATTTCAGAACCATGAGGTCATGCTGCAGCTGTACAATACTCTGGTGAGGCTGCAATTGGAGTATTGCATACAGTTCTGGTCACTGCATTATAGGAAGGATGAGGAAGCTTTGGAGAGGAAACTTACCAGGATGTTGCTTGGTGTGGATGGAAGGACTTATGAGGAAAGGTTGAGCGACTTGAGGCTGTCTTCATTAGCGAGAAGAAAGTTGAGAGGGGACTTAATTGAGACATATAAGATAATCTGAGGATTAGATAGGGTGGACAGTGAGAACCTTTTTCCTCAGATGGTGATGGCTAGCACAAGGGGACATAGCTTTAAATTGAGGGATGATAGATATAGGGCAGTTGTCAGAGGTAGTTTCTTTACTCAGAGAGTAGTAGGGGCGTGGAATGCGCTGACTGCAACAGTAGTAGACTTGCCAACTTTAAGAGCATTTAAATGTCATTGGATAAACATATGGATGAAAATGGAATAGTGTAGGTTAGATGGGCTTTAAATTGGGTCCACAGATCAGCGCAACATCGAGGGCCAAAATACCTGTGCTGCACTGTAATGTTCTATGTCCTATGTTCTATGAAGGATATCCAAACTTTGTCTATGAAATCTGGTTTGATAGTTTAGTAATGTTAGTCATGATTTCTTTCTGGCTAATCTATGCATCTAAACTATCTAAACTATCCCATCCAAAGTTATGCTAGCTGATGATCAAGGAGGGAATGATGATTGTGATGTTATAAAGTTAAAAATCACACAACACCAGATTATAGTCCAACAGATTTATTTGGAAGCACTAGCTCCTTCATCAGGTGATCCAAAAACGAGTGGTTCCAAATAAATCTGTTGGAATATAACCTGGTGTGTGTTTTTTAACTTCGTCCACTCCAGTCCAATACCGGCTCCTCTACATCATGTGAAGGTATAGTTAATCACAACATATACAGAGAGAGCAAAACCAGTGCACAATCCCACTCCTGACCCATCTGTGACAATGATTTATTGAAAAGCTGAAAGGGGGAAGGAACAGGTCAAACTGGGCCCTACAGCAATTAAATAATTGGTTCAATTTATGGCCTTGATACCTACACGGATAAGAAGAGGGTGGGGAGAGGCCTAGGCTGAGGATATAAATGTCTTGCCAAACCCACCAACAGCTTTGCTTCCCATTTTCTCCTGCGTGGTGGACAAATGGACAGGTTTGCTGGTGTCAAGGGCGGAACAACAGCAGCAAGGGAGGACCCTGAAGCACGCCTTGGCTCATCACAACAAGAAGATGTGGCATTTCGACCTTCTGGGCTGGTGGAGGATGTATGTGGAAGGAAAGACATGGAAGGAAATGTCAATGATCAGGGCTTGGAAAGGTTAGCATCAACTGTGACCCCAGTGTGTTCATATTTGTTTCTTTTCCTCAGATAGAATTGGAGGCAAAGTCATTGAAAATGTTTACAGCAGAGGTAGATATATTCCTAAATGATGTAGGGATCGATAAGTATTGGGGATAAGGCAGGACAATGGGGTTGAGTTCACAATTAGGTTGGTTACAGTCTTATTAGAACATAGAACAATGCAGCGCAGAACAGGCCCTTTGGTCCTCGATGATGTGCCAACCTGTGAACTAATCTAAGCCCACCCCCCTACACTATCCCACCATCATCCATGTGCTTATCCAAGGATTGTTTAAATCTCCCTCATGTGGCTGTATTAACTACATTGGCAGGCAGGGCATTCCATGCCCTTACCACTTTCTGAGTAAAGAACCTGCCTCTGACATCTGTCTTAAATCTACCCCTCTTCAATGTGTAGCTAAGCCCCCTCATACAAGTTGACATCATCACCCTAGGAAAAAGATTCTCACTATCTACCCTATCTAATATTCTGATCATCTTGTATGTCTCTACAAAATCCCCTCTGAGCGTTCTTCTTTCCTATGATAACAAACCCAAGTCTCTCAGCCTTTCCTCGTAAGACTTTCCCTCCAGACCAGTGGCTCAGTGGTTAGCGCTGCAGTCTCTCAGCACCAGGATCCCAGGTTCAATTCCTGTCTCAGGTGACTGTCTGTGTGGAGTTTGCACATTCTCCCCGTGTCTGCGTGGGCTTCCTCCCACAGTCCAAGGATGTTCAGGTCAGGAGAATTGGCCAAGCTAAATTACCTGTCACGTTAGGTGCATTAGTCAGGGGTAAATATAGGGTAGGGGAATGGGTCTGGGTGGGTTACTCTTTGTAGGGTCGGTGTTGGGCTGAAGGGCCTGTTTCCATACTATAGATAATCTAATCTAATCCTACGAAATGTCTTCTGCAACTTTTCCAATGCTTCCACATCCTTTCTGTAATGGGATGACCAGAGTTTGAATTCCAGAATTGCTGCAGGCTTGATGGGTTGGATAATGTATACCTGCTTCTAACTGGTATGTTTATATGTGCATCCATAAGATCAACTAAAGGAAAGAAAAGATCACGGAGATGTGATCAAAAGCATTTCCTAAGGTTTTATTTAAGCTCCTTCGACCACCTCACCTTGGAAGGTTAATATTGAGAACAATAATTCGTGGAATAGACTTAATGGCTCTAACCATTTGGTGTTATGTTCTTGGATTGGTAATTAACATTTAAAATAAAGAAAATAAAAGGATGTTAATTGCTTAATTAGTCAAATTCCGAAAGCCAAACTGTAACATGCCAGGAGTTCAATTTATTTCTCTCTATAAAGACTTAATGTTATGATGCTGAGATAATATACTACATGAAATAAATAGCAAATTTAATTTGAGGACAATTGGTGAAAATAAGTTTAACTAACTTAAATATTGCTGATGTGATCTTCAAATCTGCAGAGAGGACTTTTCCTCTCTCTGTGTTAGTGTCCCCTATTAAGTTAGATTAGATTCCCTGCAGTGTGGAAACAGGCCCTTTGGCCTAATCAGTCCACACCGACCCTCCAAAGCGTAACCCACTTCCCTCTGACTAACGCACCTTACATTATGGGCAATTTAACATGGCCAATTCACCTGAACTGCACATCGTTGGACTGTGGGAGCAAACCCACACAGACATGGGGAGAACGTGCAAACTCCACATAGGCAGTCACCCGAGGCTGGAACTGAACCTCAGACCCTAACCTCAGCAGCACTAACCACTGAGCCACTGTGCTTGCTTCTGTCTTTTTATTCTTTGTTGGGATATGTGAGTCACTGACCAGGACACCATTTGTTATTCATTCATAATTGCCCATGAACTAAGTAATTTACTAGGCCATTTCAGAGAGTACTTAAGAGTCAAAAACATTGCTGAGGATTAGGAATTACATGTAGGGCCAGAGGGAAAGAACATGTACACACAATGCATTGTTTCCAACTTAACAAACTGGATAAAGCCATGCTCACTCATTCACAGAATCACGGAGTCAAATAGCACAGAAACAGATTCTTCTCTCCAACCAGTCCATGGCAACCAAAATCCTAAACTAAACCACTCCAAACATTTCTTATTCATGTTTTTATCTAAATGTCTTTTAAATGTTGTAGCTGTACACGCATCTACAACCTCCTCTGGAAGTTCATTCCAATCACGAACCACTCCTTGTGTAAAAAAAAAATTGCCCCTTAAATCTTTTTCAAATCTTTCTCCTCTCACCTTAAAATATGCCCCCAAGTCTTGAAATGCCCCACTCCAGGAAAAAAAACTTGCCATTCACCTTACCTATACCCCTCATGATTTTATGAACCTTTACTAGGCCACCCCACAATCTCCTATACTCCAGTGAAAAAAGTCCCAGCCAAAACAGCTTCTCCCCGTAACTCAAACTCTCCATTCCTGCCAATATCCTGGTAAATTTCTTCTGAATCCTCTCCAATTTAAAAATATTTTTTCTATAGCAGGGCAATCAGAATTGGACACAGTACTCCAGAAGAGGCCTCACCAACGTTTGTTCAACCTCAGCATAATGTCTCAACTCCCATAGCCAAAGATCTGAGCAATGAAGACAAGTGTGTTAAATACCTTGTTAACCACCTCATATATATGTAATGCAAACTTCAAAGAATTAAGTCCCTGAATCTCTAGGTCTCTCTGTTCTACAACAGTACCCAAGGCCCTGGTATAATTGTATAAGTCCTGCCTTTGTGTGTTTTACCAAAATGCAATACCTCACATTTAACCAAATTAACCTCCACTTGCCACTCTCAGCCAATTGACCCAAATCGATCAAGATCTCATAATCTTAGACAACCTTCTTCACTGTCCACTGTACGACCAATCTTGGTGTCATCTGCAAACTCACTAACCATTCATTTTTCAGGGCAATGCCTTGACCAATCAGAGTTAACTTGTATGGTTTAAAATTTAAACAAAGCTTGGCACTTAACTGGCAGCCATTATTAACAGCTGAGGCAATGCCCTGACCAATCAATACCCATTTGCCAATCAGCATTCTTCTGTCAAACAGTCTAAATTTTGATTTGCCTTTACTTTTGAATTTCTTGCAAATTGTCCTGATGTGTTCAAGACAAAAAAGCTTCAACAAAATGCACCTTTTTTTCAACAATATGCAAGTTCTGACTACCAAAAGACTCTTAGATAGAATGCAATGCAACAGGTATTATTATACCTCAGGTCACAAAGGCGCTTTGCTCACCAACAAATGAGTGAAGTGATATCTGAGTTTCAGTGTCAGTGTAATGCAAGGGATGTAGGCCATACATCCTAGTGACTGGAGAACCAACTCAAACAACACACCCCTTTGACAATGCACACTGATAGCAAGCTGCTCGTACTCAACCATCCCATGCTTTCAAATCTCAGGAGAGAATATTCGTCATTAGATGGTATTCTGCTGTTGGAAATTATTTATTAAATCTGGTTATACACAGATAATCAGTTGGGACTACATGCATAAATTGTCAAATCTTTGTTTTACATGGGCAACATGAACTTGCACATACGTTGCACTTTTTTTTACTAAAGCAGAGTCATGGAGACAATCAAACTCTGCTGCAATTCCACGGCAACATCCTGACCAATCAGAATCTACCTGTCTGCTCTGAGAATTAAGATTGACAGTTAACTGGTGTTACCTAGACTTGAAACGTTAGCTTGCTCTCGCTCCATGGATGCGGCCTGACCCGTTGTGATCTCTGGCATTTCCTGTTTTCAGTGACAGTTCACTATTCTTGTTGCTTCTCTCTGCCAGTGATAGCCCAATCAATCAATAACAGCATCTTCTTATTCTGTTCCTTTTCCTTTCTCAGTCTATTTCTTGCAGGAGACTGGAAGATCACAGCAGGCCAGGTAGAATTAGGAGGTGGAGAAGTGGACATTTTGGGTGTAACCCTTCCTCAGGACTGGGGGTGGGGGTAGGGGAGCTACAGATAAAGGGGGTGGCAGGGAGAGGGTGATGAAGTGGGGATAGGTGAAGACAGGTAGAGGGTACGACTTGGTTGGTCAATGGGAGGAATGAATCCAGTTGGTGAGAGGAAGGAGTGAAAGGGAGGGGGAGGGGCTGGAAAGGGAGTCAGGGGATGGGAAGGGAGGTTATTTGAAAGTATAGAACTCAATATTGAATCCTCCAGGCTTCTTTTAGGACTACCAAGCATTTAATTATATGTCTGAGAGAAAAGTACAACAAATACCAAACTAGGGACATCAACAATATAGTTCGACTCACAAGAAAGTTAAGAATGAGCAAACTATTTAGTGAATTTCTCCAAAAGTGGACTGGATCTAAGGTCTTGCCAATGTTCATTTCCTGATGAAGGGCTTTTGCCCAAAACGATGATTTTTCTGCTCCTCGGATGCTGCCTGACCTGCTGTGCTTTTCCAACACCACTCTAAGCTTGACACTTAAGTAAGATATAGTCTCACAATTGAAAAGGCTTTAATGCAATAAGAGATAGAACAATGCATCATCCTTAAACACTTCTGCCAACTGCAATTCGACCCCACCACCAAGAATATCTTCCCCTGCCCATCCCTCTCTGCCTTCCACAAGGGCCGTTCCCTTTACCAATCTTTGGCTCACGCCATTCTCCCCACCAACCCCACCCCAATCCCTTAAGTACCTTCCCCTGCAACCAGAAAGGTGTAAAACCTGCTGCCACACCACTTTCCTTCACCTTCAACCAAACAGTTCTTCCAGGTGAGACAGAGGTTCACCTGCCACTCCTCCAACATAGTTTACTATATCCAGTGCTCTTCTCCACATCGGAGAGACTAGACGTAAACTCAGGGTACGTTTCATCACACATCTCAGCCAGACCCGCGGGGGCCAACCTGACCTCTCAGTCACTACCCATTTTAATTCCCCTTCCCACTCCCTTCCCAACATGACTGTCCTCAGCCTCTTCCATTGCCACAGCGAACCACACTGCAAACTGTAGGAACAATACCTAACTTCCATCTGGGCAGCCTACAGCCTAGAGAATTCAATATTGAGTTCTCTACTTTCAAATAACCTCCCTTCCCATCCCCTGACTCCCTTTCCAGCCCCTCCCCCTCCCTTCCACTCCTTCCTCTCACCAACTGGATTCATTCCTCCCATTGACCAACCAAGTCGTACCTTCTACCTGTCTTCACCTATCCCCACTTCATCACCCTGTCCCTGCCACCCCCTTTATCTGTAGCTCCCCCTACCCCTACCCCCAGTCCTGAGGAAGGGTTACACCCAAAATGTCCACTTCTGCACCTCCTGATTCTACCTGGCTTGCTGTGATCTTCCAGTCTCCTGCCTGTCCATCTTTGATTCCAGCATCTACAGTCTTTTTTTGTCTCAGAACAAATTAGTACCAGGTTTACTAATCTATGAGTTTGAAGTGTGCAACTTTCTTTCACTCTATGATTTAATCCACTTATGCCTTTATATTGCCTTAATAGACAACCAAACCATAAACAGTACCCACTTGAATATACCCACACTGTTAACAAACAGTAAATAAACAGAAATAGTTTAGCAGCAGAATTAATGACGCTATTAAACATGTGATAAATCATTTTGAATACTTTCTGAAAATGATGAGCTAGTTCTCACTCAGCGGTTCAACTTTGCTGTGCCCTTTCTCAATATTAAACAGGAAGAGGATGTTGCCAAGTTTGAACCTCATGAAACATTTGAGACCATAGACATCGCATTCGGTCCTCACTGAATGGGTGAGTTTTTGGAACAACTTCAGCAACAGCTGTCAAAGTGACAGAACTGGCTATTTTTAGACAAATGCATCAGGTGATAGGCTGCAGAGCTGTACAGACCAGAATATTCAAAGTTTGCGAGAAGATTTGTAGCTCGGTTGCTCGTTGTTGTGGTTCTGTTCGCCGAGCTGGGAATTTGTGTTGCAGACGTTTTGTCCCCTGTCTAGGTGACATCCTCAGTGCTTGGGAGTCTCCTGTGAAGCGCTTCTGTGATGTTTCCTCTGGCATTTATATATGATTTGTACCTGCCACTTCCGGTTGTCAGTTCCAGCTGTCCACTGAAGTGGCCGGTATATTCTGAAACAGAGAACAGCCAGGGAATTCCTAGAGGCATGGCACTCATCCACAGATTCAATCAATAAGCACATCGACCTGGACCCAATATACCGACCACTGCAGCGGACAGCTGGAACTGACAACCGGAAGCGGCAGATACAAACCACTATAAATGCCGGAGGAAAGATCACAGAAGCGCTTCACAGGAGGCTCCCAAGCACTGAGGATGTCACCTAGACAGGGGACAAAACGTCTGCAACACAAATTCCCAGCTCGACAAACAGAACCACAACAGACCAGAATATATTGTGATGGATAGATAGCTGAAGGAGTTGATGGCATCGATGGAGATAAACGATGTGTGGAGGTGGTGTGAATGTAGTGAGTCCAGAAGAAAACCAGGCAAACTCTAAAAGCAGAGTTAGATATTTCTGGGTTGATGTACTGGATTTGGATTCACGGTGGTGCACACCAACTCAGTCTGCTCTTGGAATTTATTGTCCAAGTCCAATTCTGAGATTTTACCCCCACTTCATTTTCAATCTCCGGTCCATGACATTTATTTATGCACTGCTAAAAATGTATCAAAACTTCTGTTGGGATAGGTATGTTTCTACCACATTACCAACATGAAAACGACAAATTCTGCATTTCTTTTCAAGTGTGTTCCTGAGAATTCCTTTTAAAGAGAATAGAAAAATACAGCTTCTATTCCAATGGCTTTTCGACAGACAGAGTGCAATAACTTCATGACGTGACTCACTGGTGATGAGCTACCCCCTTCAACTGATTTCTACAATGGAAATGAGTCATTCAAGTCTCACTCATTTGAATATTGCTAAAAATAGAAACTGTCAAAGCTGTTGATCGTGTACTCAGTGCACTCCAAAGTCCAGCATGAAAAGCAGAGGTGTACTGTAGGTGGAGTGGAGATATACCGTGGTGATGCGGAGACCTGGCAGGAGTCCAATGTCAGCATCCATCGACAGGGGGAAATTGTTTCATCATTGCCCATGGGCTGTGTCTGAGATGTTGTTGCTGGGTGCTCAAGATGAAGGGCCAGTGGAACGTGCAGCAAGCTGGAGTTACCAAGTACCCACTCGGACCTTCATAGCAGAAATCCTCGGTTTTGTATTTCTATCGGCAGAAAGTGCATATTAGTGAGATGAAATTAAGTAATAATGAGGGTGCTAATTGTGATAATCCCCATTAGTAGACCTCTTTCAATTTACAAGTGAGAATCTCACCTCGATGTCAGGAACACAGTTGGAAAATCTAAAGTCGGACTCAATGTTACAAAGGGCCATGTTTGGTAACTCACCTGATTTTCCAAAAGTTCTCGCCATAGCCATATTGCTCAGGGCTTGGGAAGATTCTGCCTATAATGTCCAATGTAAGGTGTGATTCTAATAATGGACAGCACTTACTATACAATCCTAAGTGTGTTAATAATTACACTATTAACCAATTTAAGATTCTTGCTTGGTTTGCCATGTAGCTGGCATGTAGTCTTTCCTGGCACAGCATGAGCCAGCAGTTGATTACTGTGGGTCTGTGCTGTGTTAAATGGAACAGTCCTGGTATAATCCTAGAAACCTGATTAGTGTTTCATGCAAAGTAGATGTGTAATAACGTTGAAAGAAGACAAATGGAATACTACCCTTTATTACAAGAGATATTGAACAAAACATTGCTATGATACAGTTTGGTGAGACCACATTGTAGAACTCCTACAGTGTGAAAACAGGCCATTTGGCCCAACAGGTCCATATCAAGCCTCCAAAGAGTAACCCATTCAGACCCATTCCCCTACCCTATTACTCTGCATTTACTCCTGACTAATGCACCTAACCTACACACCCCTGAACACTATGAGCCAATTTAGCATGGCCATTCCACTTAACCTGCTCTTAAACCGGAGCACTCGGAGGAAACCCACACAGAGATGGGGAGATTGTGCAAACTCTACACAGACAGTTGCCTGACGTTAGAATCGAACTCGGGTCCCTGGTGCTGTGAGGCAGCAGTGCTAACCACTGAGCCACCATGCTGCCCCTAAGAAGGTAGAAAGCTCTGATCAAGCTGGCAGGGTCTGTGGTCTTGACTTCCTCTGCTGATTTACATGGACATGCACCAACCTTCATGTGTATACCTTGCCCACTAAGATACCTGACTGTCAAGTGAGGTGCCCATTTCTCTCCAACTGCCATGTCCAGGGTAAATGTCTTTAATCAGCCAGAGCAACTCCAGACAGTTAGCAGTAGATTGGGTGCACAGTAGCCTTTTACATATGGCCCTAAACACTGAGTATTTGTGGCTGTGGTAGGTTAGAGAATCAGACTGGTATTAGATCAGAGAGCCACTGTAGGGCATGATATGGAGTTAATGAGGCCAGTGTGGAATGTTTATGTTGGAAAATGTTGGATCGCGCACTCTAGGAAGCACTTCACAATGATAGCTCCACATTTGGATGAGGAAGAAACTCCTCAGGCTGCTGACACCCAAAAGGCAGCCAGGGACGTGGCACCCACTCACCGTGGTGTCAGTAATCAGAGATTTCACCCACATGCACAGGGAGGAGCAGGAGCAGTAGGCTGGGAGGTAGGGCCCAACTGACTTCATTGTCCAGAAGCTGAAGCAAGTCATGTGACTGGCTGTCTCCATAGACAGGTTGGCAGCTGTTTTGGAGGGCCAGGCCTAGCACCCTCAGGGTCTGCTGGAGAGGAGCACACACCTGCACTCCGCTGCTCCAGACATTGGTCCCTCAGGACTGAAGAGCTGGCCGCAGGGCCGCACACTCCAGGTGCCCCTTCCTCACTGGGAGACAGGGCGATTGCAGGATGACCCCAGCCAGAGGAGGAGTCACTTACAAGCCCCTCAGGAATCTCCTCACTTCAGCCTCCAGCCCCAGACTGCCTGCCTCACTATGACCCTTCGAGACCACGGCCAAGGAGAGTTCACTTCCCTGTATTAGGCCCATATCCCTCCAAACCTTTCCTAAGCATGTACTTATCCAAATATCTTTTAAATGTTGTAATTGTACCTGCATTCACCACTTCTTCTGGCAGTTCATTCCACAGACTAACCACTCCCTGTATAAAAACATTGCCCCTCATGTCCTTTTTAAATCTTTCTCCTCTCACCTTAACAATACATTTAACAGGCTCTTTAACCCACCAGGCCGGTGGGGGGGGGGGGCATCATGGGTAATTTGTATGCCTTTTGAGGATATGGGTACAAATCCCAACACGATGGCTGGTTGCACCATTTAAATTCAGTGAATTAAATTGGAATTCTAATTACTGGTGAGATTAAACTTTGATTGATTGTTGTAAGGAGGGGAGCCATCTAGTTCACCAATGACCTTTAGGTCGACATGGGATTCTAGATCCGCAACAATGTGGTTGACTTTCCACTGCCCTCTAAAATGACCTGACAATTTCAAGAGCAATTCATAGAGGGGGCTCTATTGGTGTGCTGGTAGTGTCCCTATCTCTAGACCAGGAGGCCTGTGTGCAGGTCCTACTTCCTCAAGTTGGTGTGTAATAGCATTATTGAATAGATTGATTAGGTAAATATCTCCAGGGCAATTCAGGTTGGGCAATAAATGCTGGCCTTGCTCACCTATATCCAATGAACGACCAACCAAAAAATGGCAATGCAGTGCAAATGTATTTTTTTAAAATACCAGTGGTGATTGGTGTAACTGGCAGGAGACTTTGTTCTTGGTGGGAAGACTTGGAGAGGAAGAGCCACCATCCAAATGCTTCCTCGGTTGAAAAGCCAAACATGTTTCAGATGAGAACTTTGCCAACAGATCTTCCCCAGAGTATTATTCCTCTTTCGGTACAGATACAGTAGGGATGTACAAAAGGGAACTGATTAAACTGGTCTTGGGGAAGTGGGTGGAAGAGTGGGATGAACCAGATTTCAGTTTGAAAGAGTCAGTACAGATTTGATGAGCTGATTGGCCTCCTCATGTGCTGCACTAACCTATGGTTCACTCCATAAGGGCGCTGTCATGTAAATGATCTGTAACAATGTTGTTTTACCAGTTAGAAAGTATAAATTAAAAATTCTATTTCGCTACCAGTTGTAGTAATAAATCAATACTTCCAATTAACTACTCAAGCTTGGATCTGGTAAAGACTCATTATTATTTATTGATTACATCATTCCACTGAGGCTTTCAATATCCCAGCACATTACATTTTGTTGTAAATATTACGACATATTGGAAATATCATTAATCATCATTTTGAACCTTTTTGGGTTTAATTTGATATAACACTGACGTTATTTGCTATTCCTCAGGCAATATCAACAATCTCCTTCCTTATTCCATTCCAGTGAATTACAAAACCATCTCCTTCTCCTTCGAAAACTTTGCTTTCAGTTTCTGGCTTTCTGCTTCTTGTCTTTTGTTCTCCATTTATTATTATCCATTTCCCGCTCATTGGCTTCACTGTCTTCTGCATTCACTTCTTTCTTCTCCTGTACATTATCGCTCATTTCACCCCTTCTTTCCTCATCATTTGCAAATACAGTACTTCTCTTCTGTTGTTCCAGCCACATGACCCCTAACTTTGGCTGATATTCCCCTGCTCCCCTCCCTCACTAGGTCAATAACGCTGACTCTATCCTGCTGGGCTTAACAAATTTGACATTTAAATAACTAAGCCTACATCTGTTCCTTCAGCATACTTACAGGCTTTGTGTTAAACTGTAACTGGGTCAATTTATTGTGATCTTATTACATTGTAATTACGAATAGCCCCAGACTAACTCCAGTTGGTCTAAAGCTGACACAGGAGCACATAAAGTTCAGGGCCCTGTAATAATTTCATTCAGTATAAAGGTAGAATTTAAAGAGATACACGAGAGGTAACTTATACCATTAAAGATAATTGTGAACATGCACTAGTCTTGAAAGCAAAGAAGCCTTGTCAGTTATAATGGTATGGATGACAAGTCCATTAGGAGCTTTATTGAGGGTAATGAAGGGAGAACATATAATGATGCAGAGTCATTTTAAGGTGCCAACTGGGGCTTTAGAGCAGTCTGAAAACAGTCACAGCTTATTTAGCAGCGGCCTGAACTTCTCTGCAAATCACGCATAGCTTTCTGCCCTGATAAACCGCTAACCATTTCAATGATGATGAATGGTGGGCATATTGTGATTGATGGACTTTGTTAGAATTCAGCTAAATTCAAGAGGAATTGCTAATCACACACACAGTTTAACAAACCATACACAATATATTTTTGTTTGAATGTACGGCTTAGTACATCCTTCAAGATCAGATTTAAAATTCTGAACTTAAATTTGTTTAATGCTCTTTATACCTTGTCTTCATGGTCTTGTCTCTGTCCATCTCTTGAGCCCAAGCCCAATCCAGCCCAATTCTCCATTCCCCTGATTCTGATCTCCCTGGTGTATTCATGGCTAGCCATTCCTCTGCCTGGGCCAAAGTCCTGGAATACAAAGTCCTGCTCATCTCTCTTCCTCCTTTAAGTGCCTCCTTGAAGACTCTTCCACTAAGTAATCTTGCAGGGCTCTGCATAAGCTAATTCTTGGACTATTCTGGATCTCCCATTACTCTCTGGATGGATAGTGAGAATCTTACCAACTTTCATATTCAGAAAACATATGTTATTCATAAACATTATTAAAATTACTGTCAACTCCAATAGAATTAACAGGATAAATTCCCATGTTAATTATACCTGATTGATAGGAAGAAGTAGACATAACCGATAAGAAAAATAGATGAAGACTCGCCTTAAATTTCCACCCATTTAGAATCATAAAGAATCATATTATCCATATAGTGCAGATAGAGGCCATTTGACCCATCAAGTCTGCTCTGACCCTCCAAAGAGCACCCTACCTTATCCCTGTAACCCTGTATTTACCATGGACTCATTGAGCAACACCCATTCTGATTTTTCACTTGAGTTTTGTATGTTGCAGAAAATAACCATAGATTTGATCTGCTGTTTTCAAGTTTATTGAACCTACCCTTTGACTTTATCAAACATTTGTGTTACACAACATATTTATTTTATCGCAAAGGTTGACGCATCAGTGCCATTCACAGTCTTCATGGAGGCTGGCAACAATTTTGTGACAATGGTGAGGACTCACTTTTGCCCTGAAAGTGAGTTACTAAGCAGACAAAGATAGCACTCAGTGTGCTGATCAAGATTGCACCATCAGATCAGCTAACCCTCTCTGGTGGCAATATTAAGCAAAACAATTTGGCTGCAGGACATTGTTCTAATCTTGTATAGTGTTAAGGAACCATAGATATTCACTGAGGCACTGTCCCACCTCAATTAGGGCAGACGATGGCCTAGTGGTATTATCACTAGATTACTAATCCAGAGGTTCAACTCCTGCTATGGCAGACGGTAGAATTTGAGTTCAATAAAAATCTGGGATTAAGAATCTAATGATGACATGAAAGTGGTTGTCGGAAAAAGCCATCTAGTTCACTCAAGTCCTTTAGGACAGGGAATCTGTCCTCCTTACCCAGTCTGGTCTACATTTGTCTCCACACCCACAGCAATGTGGTTGACTGTCAACTGCCCTTTGGGCAATTAGAGGTTAAGTATAAATACTGGCCTGGCCAGTGATGACTGTGTCCCATGAATTAATTTTTTTAAAAACCCTGAAATTCCAATAATGTAGAAATTTAATGGCACCACACTGGAGTATTAGATAGATTGTGTAACCAAACTCCATATATGGACTTGAGCAGATGACCCAAGATGGGCATAAATTACAGTTATCAGAATCTAAGTAATTGTTTAAGCACTGATATCAATGACAATAAAAAAAGAGGTTGATTGTACTCTTTTGGAAACTTAGCAACTTCTCAATTCCTAACTGCCATTATTATAATGACAGTCAGTGGGCGGCACGGTGGCACAGTGGTTAGCACTGCTGCCTCACAGCGCCAGAGACCCGGGTTCAATTCCCGCCTCTGGCGACTCTTTCTCCCCGTGTCTGCGTGGGTTTCCTCCGAGTGCTCCGGTTTTCTCCCACAATCCAAAAAATGTGCAGGTTAGGTAAATTGCCCATAGTGTTAGGTGAAGAGGGAAATGGGTCTGGGTGGGTTGCGCTTCGGTGGGTCGGTGTGGACTTGTTGGGCCGAAGGGCCTGTTTCCACACTGTAAGTAATCTAATCTAATCTATAACAAATGGTGCTGGAGAAACTGTTGATTTCCACCACATTACTGCAGCAATGTAGCCTCTTGGTTGAACCATTGGCTATCAAAGTGTTCTTGCTAATACTTCTGATAATAGAATATTGTTTGGAGGTGGTTTTATTAATCTCAGATTTATCCTGGCATCCTTCCAACTCAGTACTGGATATTTGGAAAGTACCACCAGAGGAAGTCGGATGCGTTATTCCAGTGTATCTTGTAGACGGTACACACTGCTACCACCGTACATCAGTGGTGAAGGGAGTGAGGATGGAAGGTGAATTCTAGCCTCTGACCTGCTCTTGGAGCCACAGTATTTATGCAGCTGGTCCAGTTCAGTTTCTGGTCAATGGTAATGATGTTAACAATGTAGGATTCAGTGATGATAATGTTTGAAAGTCAAGGGTCAATGATCAGATTTTCCTTTGTTTGAAATTGTCATTGCCTGGCACTTATGTAGTCAAGGTTAGGGTGGTGCTGGAAAAACACAGCAGGTCAGGCAGCATCCGAGGAGCAGGAAAATCGACGTTCAGGCAAAAGCCCTTCATCAGGAATGAGCCTCACTCCTGAATTTTCCTGCTCCTCGGATGCTGCCTGACCTGCTGTGTTTTTCCAGCACCACCCTAATCTTGACTCTGATCCCCAGCATCTGCAGTCCTCACTTTCGTCTGGCACTTATATAATGCAAATGTCACTTACCACTCAAGGCTGAATATTGTCTAGGTCTTGTTGCGCATGAACATGAGATGCTTCAGTGTCTGAAGAGTTAAGAATGATTTCCTCTTGGCCCTTTTGACAGAAGGAAGGTTGTTGATGAAGCTACTGAAAATAGTTGAGCAGAGGACACTACTTTGAGGAACTCCTGCAGAGATGCCTTGGAGCTGAGATGATGTAACCTCAACAACCACAAACCCCAACTTTGTGCTGGACGTGACATCAATCAATGGAGATTTGTCGTCCTAATTCCCATTGATTTTAGATTTGTTATTGCTCCCTCCTGAAGTACTTGATGTAATGTTTCCTTGGTATCAGGGACATCACTGTTATCTCTTTTGTCCATGTTTGAAGTGGGTCTATAACAAGGTCAGGAACTGCATAATGCTAAGGGATACTCAAACTGACCATCAGTGAGCAGGTTAATATTTAATGCAGTCAAGACACCTATTTGTACCAGCTTTCAGTTCCTCATCCTCCAGGTTTTCATGGGAGACATGGTGTATGTTACATTCATAACAGTAAATTTCTTTTCTGTTTTCAATGTGTAAAATTGTATAAATAAATCACAGTGGATAATTCAAGGGGTGTAGATTTACAACGTCATCTTACAATGGTGTTAGAAAATTCCAAGTATCCATGTGCTAGCAAGTGTTCCTTTAAGTATTATTGGAATAATGCTTTTTTAAAGTCAAGTGTTTTTTCCTGTGAGAAGATGAGAGATTTGGCTTAGGCTCTGTGATTACCACAGCAGAGAGCTGCTGTCAACCTGCAGGGCTGTTAAATCAGTGCAACCTCAACACCCATCAATCTGTTCAAACTAAGAGCCTTGGTCTTTGATAAACTCCCTGGATGTTACTCTGGGGACCTCAGGGGCCTTTAACTGCTGCAGATAAATTCTGCAAGAATGCTCTGGGAGCACAATGTGATTTCTCACAGGAAAGCACAACACCTTGTCACCTATTGATTGGTGCCTGTGGCTCAAAAGACAACAAAAGAATATTCTGAAATTACTGTTCTGAAACAAAGGGCTTGTTCCTAAGAAAGCAGCACAAATGCTCATTATGACTTGAAATTCACAATGAGGCATGCCTTTTTCTTAATTATCAGACAAATCAGAGGTTATTTATGCCGGAGTGGTTGAAGGCAATCTCAAAACAGAGAATTGAATCAGGAGGTGTCAAAAGACAAAGAACACAGAAAGAGGGGTGGATGATTACTGGGAAATAAGCCTTAAGCATTCGTCTCGAATTTGTTCTTGTGTTCTTTAATGGCAAGATTCAACTGTTATTTTAACAAGCTGGAAAATTGGCAGGAAAAGGACGTAATATCAGTGAAAGTAATTTCTATTTTATAATGTCATTCAAGCCACGTGGAAAACAATCCCCTCTCTGCGTCACTAGATGCCAATGCTCAGTTGCCACATCAATATTTTCATTGTAACTATTTTCAAATGATCGCAGGATTTGTTGGGCTGCAGTTACACAAGATGAACAGCTTTCTGGGATCTTGTCCATGCAGGCATTCACCTTGCATATTTCTTAACATTGAACCTCAGTAAGGTGCTCTGATGAGTGTACCATCACAGAGACCAAACTACATTCCCAGCAATCATGCATGAGAATGCTTTAGTAAAAGTTGCAAAAGGTGTTTAAATTTGGGCACAATGCCTGATGTCCTTTGCTACCATTTCACCTCCTTGCTCCCCTCCAGTTCAGAGACACAATGGCCAAAGGGAGCAGTAATTTGTAGAATTCCTATTGGACAGCACACTGAGCACACTTTAGATCTCAGACTTTGGGTCAACTCTAGCCTTTATGTTTTAGCAGCACGATGACATCTGTATGGTCTTGCAGTGACTATATAAGTGTGGCGGAATCAAACAGAAGCCTAACCTCAGGAAAACAAGGACAGGAGGAGACAGGCAATAGTCTGGAGATGAGCCTCCTCAGTGAAGCAGCAGTTTTGTACCGAACAACAACTTCAAACAAAGCCAATCTAATTTGAATCATTTTGGACAGTGAAAAACGGGGAGCAGCCACACAAATTATTTAAAACTTTGCAGCTTCAATGCTCCATATGAAATGTCACTGAATAGACTACAAATACTTTTACTTATTCATTCACTCTGTTCTGTTACCCTGATGCACTTGTATAATACAATCTGACTGTAAAGCATGTAACATAAAACTTTTCACTGTAACTCGGTACACATGACAGAAATAAATCAAATCAAAATCAAATCATCTTTATCAAAATATATCTGCTTTCTTCTGAAAACAATAACTGGACTAAAGGGCCTGTTTCCATGCTGTATGACTCTATAGCTGTGATTGAGTTTTATAGATACTGAGAACTATAGTGATCAGGAGCTTTTGCTAATTGTTCCTTTCCCTATTCCAGGAGTACTGAGATCTCCCATAATGCCTACTCTCGTTGTCCTTGCTATTGTCAGGTAATGCAGCAAAGTTTGATAAAGAGCTCTGATAAAGAGTCACTGAATTCAAAATGTTAACTGTTTTTATTTAACCATAAATCCTGGCAGAGTTTCACCAGCAATTCCTGTTTTCATTTCAGCAAAGCTTGATCTACAGGTACATACCACACAAAGTGCATCAGAATGGCAGAACAGATGCAGAATGCAGTGTCACAGCCTCAGAGAAGGTGCAGAGAGAGAGAGAGCTCAGAATTAATATTTGACAGGACCATTCAAAAGTCTGATAACAGCGGAGAAGAAGCTATTCTTGAATCTGTTCATAAATGTACTCAAACTTCTAAATCTTCTGCCCAATAGAAGGTAAATGCAAGCTTCTCCTTTCAAACATAACCTCTAAATGTCTAGCAGAGGTCAGGGATTTTAATGTTCCTATTCCTCACAGACAACAAGGAGCCAACTTTTTCTTGCTGCTTTTGACATTTGAAGGGTATTGTGTATAAGGGTGTAAGGTATGACGATACAATGGCTTTAAGAAGAGTATTTTGTCCTTTTTCTTTGAAAAGAGGTTTTGAGCCATAGATACCAAGCTGTCTTTTCCAAGTCAATAGTGTAAACAGCTTGTGAGGTTTTGATTTTTTTTAAAGTTGGAGCAATAGAAGCAGTCTTTGTGACCAAGATGAAAAGGTTACCCACATGTGAATGTGTGCTATCTCTGGTTTATTGATCATGATTTGGGTAGCACTTCTGACTTATAAGTGAAAACGATGCACATTAGTTCTTGTTGTGGTATTTCGGAATATTATTGAACTGATAAAAACAATTCTCATAAGCTTCTGAGTTTACAATGATTCATATAGCAGCTAAAAACCTCGTGTTTTGGAGTTAAAATTCAATCTTCTTCATGTTGCTGTTGCTTCAGAAATATCAGCAAATCCAAATTACAGGAAATGGCAATGACTCTATCCACCTGAATGGTCATATTTACAATCAAAACTTTGCTCTTTAAATTTGCATATGCCTTAATTTAGTATTGACATTAAAGTTCATTGCAACCAGTCCATGAGGAGGAGGCACACAGCATAACTCTTACAATCAGGTTTAATATAACAGATTGCCAAAACATACGGGATTTGTCCATAATGGTTATTAAACCCTTCAGTGTAGATCCCAGAGGCTGCTGCACTGTTTGAGGTACTGTCCTTAAATTAACCTGCAGAATTTTAAAAAGCTCACAAATAGCTTCAAAAAGCTAATTCACTCAGCCTCAAAATGTTTCCCGTCAAAATAGCCTAAATAACAGCCATTTGGATGTACTGCACAGGTAGAAACCTTTTAAGACTCACTGTGTCTGTGACAGGTTTTGCTAGTGCAATTCAGATCCAGTCAATTTCCACTAATTTCCTGTGACCATCTCTGCGAAATATTCTGCTCATTTTCCATTGATATGGAGATGCTCGAGTTGAATTGAGGTGGACAAGGTCAAAAATTAAACAGCAGCAAGTCATTCCACACCTGTTAGGGAATTGAGCTCTGAAAGCTTGCAATTTCAAATAAACCTGTTGGACTATAACCTGGTGTCGTTTCAATTTTGACCATGTTCCCTTGCATACACAATGGTCTCAGCCTCAAACTCTACATGTTGGTAATGTAGCCCTCATTTAAATAACCCACTGAGCAACAACATATCTCCTCACCTCTTCCCTTCTTAATGACAAGTTTAAACTTATGTCCATTGATTTTCCAAATTGAAATTGTATTTTATTTGAAAGAAAAAAGCTGTGGATCTGAAAGAAAAACAGAAATTGCTGGAGAATCTCAGAAGGTCTGGCAGCATCTGTGGAGAGAAAGCAGAGTCAAAGGTCCTACTTTAGAACTGGACCCAAAACATTAACTCTGCTTTGTCTCCACTGATGCTGCCAGACCTTTGAGTTTCTCCAGCAATTTCTGTTTTTGTTTGTCTTTTATTCATTTGGGCAAATCCTTCATTTTGAAAATCTCTTCAAATGTTATCTTAACTTCCTTTGTTTTAGTGGAAACTGTCCAAGGATCTCCTCATCATGTTAGCTTCTCTGATTTAGTTCTGGTGAATATGCATGACGCATGCAATCAATGGCAATGGTGTCCTTTCTATAAAGTGAACAAAACTGCACACAGCAATCTTAACTCTGACCCAACCAATACCTCATTTAAATGGATGACTATGACTTTAAAGTTGAACCATGTCTTTATTTATTTAATGTTAGGTTAAAATAGCTCTTATGCTAGGAATATGACTTTATGCACCAACACTAGCAAGTTAAGAGAAGCATGAACAAATTTGCCTAAAATGTAAGTTGTTTGCAATGTTTCATAAGGTTCTTTATATTAAAAAAAAACCTTGCATGTATATAGTGCATTTTCTGCATTTGAATATCTCAAAGCATTATACAGCCTGCATTGTACTTTGATTGATTTGGTTTGATTTATTGTTGTCACATGTACTGAGATACAATGAAAAGTATTGTTTTGTGTGCTCTACAGGCAGATCATACCATACAAAGTGCAACAGAGTAGCAGAACTGAGTGCAGAATACAGTGTTACAGTCACAGTGAAGGTACACAAGAAGACTTAGAATTAATATTTGAGAGGTCCATTCAGAAATCTGATAACAGGGAAGTTATTCTTGAATCTGTTCATAAATGTATTCCAACTTCTAAATCTTCTGCCCAATGGAAGGTAAATGCAAGCTTCTCCTTTTAAATATAACTGCTCAATGTCTAACGAGGTCAGGGATTTTAATGTTCCTATTCCTCAGAGACAACAGGAGCCAACTTTTTATTTAGTACTTTTGACATTTGATGGGTATTGTGTATAAGGGTGTAAGGTGTGACAAAACAATGGCTTTAAGAAGTGTATTTTGTCTTTTTTTTTAAAAGAGGTTTTAAGCCATAGATCCCAAACTGTCTCTTCCAAGTCAATAATGTAAACAACTTTTGAGGCTTTGGTTGTTTTTTTAAAGTTGGAATAATAGAAGCAGCCTGAATGGGTGGAGTCAGACTCCCACAGAACCAGGGTTTTAGGTCAGCTTTCAGTAGTTGCTGGGGTTTTGCAGCTAGTTGTGGAAGCTGCTATATGTTTCACTGCTCCAGCTAAAAGCTTGGGGTTCTCTCTCTGCTGTCAGCACTGCATGTGAGGCAATCAGTTTCACTGACTTTGTCTTTGCTAAGGGTGTGTGTATGGAATGTAACTATATTGGAGCAGTTGCTTAGTTGTTAAATAATCTATTATTCTGTTAAGCATCCAATAGAGTTGAAGTTCTACCAATTCATCTTTCTTTTGTTTTTAACTGTCGGGTAAGAATAAATTCTGTTTTTAAAGCTGAGAAGTGTAATCAATCAAATTACATCTGGAACACAGCATCTTACACTTTCCTTTAAATAAGACAAATGTTAAAGTCAAGGCTATCTCTTTGATATATTTGAAGGGGATTTGGTCTAGTCCATAACAAAGTTCGAAAGGATTTATCACTGAGGAGTTCCTTAAACACTATTCACCATAATATCACATAGACGTGGTGGGAGAACAGCTTAGGATGGTAAAGGAGTAAGATTTACCATTCAAGTCCTCCTTATAATCTCTGTAACAATGTCTATCTGTTTAACCTGTATTTAATAGCTAACATACAGCAAATAATATCTTATAGAGTCATACAGCACAGAAATAAACCCTTCTGTCCAATAAATATAATCCCACCTGCCTGCTCCTGGTCCATATCCCTCCAAACATTTCCTCAAAACATTTCCAATTCACATACCTATCTAAATGTCTTTTAAACATTATGAACATCCACTACTTCTTCTGGAAGTACATTCCACACACAAACCACTCTCTTGTTTAAGACAAGCACTTTTCTCATTAGCGAAGTGAAGTCCAAAACTAGAGGCCATAGGTTTAAGGTGAAAGGGGGAAGATTTAAAAGGGACCGGAGGGGAGATGTTTTCACACAGAGTAGGTGGTGCACATATGAAATGCGCTGCCAGAGGAAGTGGTGGAGGCTGCTTCAATTACAACATCTGGATGAGTATATGAACAGAAAGGGTTTAGAGGGAAATGGGCCAAATGTTGGCAAATGGGACTAGATTAATTTAAGATATTTGGTAAGCGTGGACGTGTTGGACCAAAGGATGTGTTTCGGTGCTGTACATCTTTATGACACCAAGAGGTTTTTCTCTACCACTTCAGACCAAGCAGATCTTGTGGTCCCTGCCCTAAAAGATGTTGGCAACAAACCTGACTCCATGGAGAGCATTAGGTCTGGGCTCTCTTATGGAACATGGTTGTGCAGCAGTGCTGATCCCATTTGGCTGCTGCATGTCACTTTCTGACAGCAGGGAAAGTCGGAGGATGTCTTCTGGCACAGTTTTGAGAAACATGCTCGTGCAAACACTCAGCAGCTGCAAAGGTTGAACATTCAAAAGCACCACAAAAGAAACAAGGCAGAATCTACAACGATAAGAAAAAACATTAAATATCTGGAAAAAGCTGGACTACAGCAGGAGAGTTAGGAATTCCATGGAATAATAGCCACTCCAGAGCTGTTCCAGATTGCTTCAGATGCCAGAGATCTGAAAGAGAGCTGCAGCCAGAGACCAAGCAATAGATGAATTGATTCTTGATGTCATTGTGTGGCTTTGTCTTATGTTTTGGCTTATATTGCTTCTGTGATGCACTTTGAGGTGTTTTAATATTTGAAAGGTCTTATAAAATGATAACTAGTCAGCCAATTCTCACTGCTTTCATCTGAGCCATGACTTTGCCCTCGATACTAATGAGTTAATTTACAGAAAAACTCATTGTTCCCCCCTCAAAAGAAATAAAAAGGAACAAATGATAAATTGCTCAAGATGTTTTCTCATGTAAAGGAGCAACAAGGTGAAGCCTTGGGTTTTAAACTATTTTTCAGCTTTGTTAGATGTTACGTTATGAATATTGAATGATGGAATGACTGCCAGATTACAGGAATGATCAGTAATCCTTTCAAATACATTTAAATAATTTATAATCACATAAAATCCGCCATAAACACACCATAAGAGTCTGCAGCAGAATGTTGCAATTTAGAATTCCTGCAATGAGGAACTAGGGACTGATCAGATGGTAGCCGTGAATGGTGCACATTAACCTCAGGCCCAGTGTTCTAATTAACAGTGCCACTGCATTCAACTTGGTGCCAAGAGCAGTCATTCAAAAAAAACAATCTGTACATCTGGCTGTTTGGCACATCGCAAGTATTGGTTTGAATGTTGACCTTGCTTCAGGGTGTACAGGGCCAGGAAGATAGGAATCAGGCATATAAAGAAAAGGGTGGACTCTGTTGCATAGTGGCCTGTTCACCACCTTTGTTGTGGCAACGTGTATCTTTGTGCATTTAATCTTTCAACACCAATATGAAGCTCTGGCATCCAAATATTCCTTTATGTTTAACAATAGTGAAGATTTGGCAAGGCAGTGTGAACAAAAAAACAAGTGAAAGGGCAACCAGTTGGCCCTATCCACAATGTCACCATCTCACCATCACAACTATAATTATAGAAACCTTACAGAATGAAAAAGAGGCCGATTGGCCCAAAACGTCCACACAAACCCTCTGAAGTTACCCCTCCCAGACCCATTCCCCTAACTTATTACATTGCATTTCCCGGGACTAAAGCACTTAACCTACACATCCCTGACCACTATCAACAATTTAGCATGGCCAATTCACCTAACCTGCACATCTTTGGATTGTGGGAGGAAACCTGAGCACAAGGAGGAAACCCACGGGGAGAATGTACAAACTCCACACAGACAGTCACCCAAGGGTGGAATCGAACCCAGGTCCCTGGCGTTGTGAGGCAGCAGTGCTAACCACTAAGCCACTGTGCTACCCATATTATGAGCTATATGAGGGGTCACTGGACCTGAAACATTAACTCAGTTTTTCTCTCACCACAGATCCTGTCAGATCCGCTGAGTTTCTCCAGCAATTTCTGTTTATGTGGGGTTCAGAACACTAGTTTCCGCAGTTCTTGGTTTTGTTATCATGAGCCACAGTTTGATATTCCTTTGCTTCTTTTAGTCAGACCCTCAGGAGCGAGGGTGACTTAATTCCACTCTGGTTCAATAAATTCTGAGATGGCTAGTAAGGTCAATGCACAATCAGCTGATTCAATGATGTGCAGTACAAATTGTACAGGGGGGGAATTGGGATTCTCCCATATGTAGAGGTGATACAAATAAGGATACAACACAGGAGCAGGCCATTCAGCCCTCCAAGCCTGCACCGCCTGTCTGACCCCTTCAGTGTTTGATTTATTGTTTGGTGCATTGAACCTACCACAGGAAAAGCCTCTTTCACAACCTCACTAGTACCTGAAAAGATGACATATTTTGTGTACTGGAGTGAGAACGGGTTGTGAGTGCAAGATCTGTTCTTTCTTCTGTTGTGCAGACGCTGTTGGGCACTATGACGCCATTTGGAAACTGAAAACGATAACATTTCACTGGCATCATACAGCTGATATTGACATTGAACACTTTAACGGACTTGTTGGCTGTCTGTGAAACTTCTAATTGGTCTAGAATGGTCATGAAAGCTTTAAACTTCAATTTGATATTCAATTATACTGGAGCTATTGTGAAGCTGAATGAATTGAGCCTGCATTCTGTCCAAATTTGATGTGATAATTTAAAAATCAAGCTTCAGACAGCATATTTGGCTTTGATTCAAAAAGGTCAAATTCTAATGGAGAGCAATGCTTCACTGGGGGAGCACATTAAAAACCAATTCCTGCTGGCCTTGGAAGCATCACCAAAATCAAAGATTTTATAACATTTCTCAAAATTTCCAAATTTATCAGTTTTTTGGACCTGAATTGACAAAGAGCGCAGACCAGGTCTCTGTAAAATATGGATCATGTCTTTTTTATTTTTACATCTTTTTAATTGTGGACTAAATTGAGAAATGAACTGTTTTTAAATCAAGGATTGCTGAAGGATTACTGCGATTTTAAAAAAAAACAGAAAGATGACACTCGTTGTAAGCTGCTGGATCGAGCAGTAGTTTGGAGTGTAGTTTGCAGATGAGCTGGAGTCAAAGGTGTGTACAAATGGGGATTCAGCCAGCAACAAGTTGCTGACTGGTCTGTGCACTAATGACCGGTTATGGATGACAAAAGCCTTCTGCTTGCCAACAAGTATGTGACTGGTTCTCAGGTGGATGAAGAGTTTGGGGCTATGAGCAGGAAATGAAGCAGCCATCAGACCTACATCAGCTTAACATCTCTCTGTTCTCTGCAGTAATAGCCATTTTAAGACAGAAGAATATCAGTTTGTTTATCCTGCAACAGTTGCTGTATGCTGTGATTTTAAAGAGACCTTTTATAAATGGGAGCCAGTCTCTTGCAGACCATTGAAAACATCTGGAGAAGAAAGACTGAGAAATAGTATTCTAATCAGCACAAGAGCTGTCTGAGCAGATCTGATGAACAGAACTAATTTCCCAGTTTTCCCTTTGTCTGTGACACTAATGTTTTCTTTTACTGCCTGCGTCTATCTGTGTATGTGAGGGGGAATATAGATGGGGATGAGAGGTCTAACTACTTGAATTGTATCTTTATAATAATTTACCTGTAGCCAAAGTTTGCCCATTTGTAAGAAATAGTAATTCTTGCCAAATACAGAAACCTGGTCTGTGCTTCAGTCAACTTGAATCTGAAAATCAGGCAAATTGGAGAATTCTCTACAAAATATTCAACTTTTACAACCACTCTGAGAAAAGTGGGACTCGGTTTCTAGCGTTTCCAGTCAAGGTTAACAGTACTAAGCTAGAATTACTATTTAGTACATGTAAATAGACTCTAGCTACATGTAAATATTTATGAACTGTTGACATACAACTTTGTTAGCTAAAACCGTAACCCTCTTATAAAATACCCCCTTGTAGACATATGCAGGCAGATTCACAAAAACATTGGTGTTATATGTGAAGGGAAAAACTGGAGATGCAGTTCAATGGGTCCCTGTCCACAGGGTTTGTGATGATGCTATGGCTTTAAGACGTGTATTAATTTTGGTTTCTTTTGAGAGAGAGATTGAATGAGAGGTACCAAGCAATCTGGTAAAAGTAAACAGCTTGTGAAGCCTTGAGTATTTTTTTCTAAAGTTGGAACAATAGAAGCAGCCTGAGAGATTGTGGTCCAGCTCTCACAGACCAGGATTTATAGGTTTTTAATTTTTTTTTAGGTTTAGTTTTAAGCAGTTGTTGTTGGAGTCTCAAAAGGGTTGGAATTTGCAGTAAATATCTCATGGTTGGTTTCTCTTTGAGTTTTCACTTGATATTTTTTCTCTCTCTCTGCTGCTGGGTTCATGTCAAAAGTCTGATTACTGCATTTGCCTTTTTGCCAAGAGGTGTGTTTATGGGATGTTACTATATTGGAACAGTTAATTAGTAATAGTTATTGTATCTATTATTCGGTTAAGTGCTTGCTGGGCCTCTTGCTGAGATATTCGTATCATCGATAGTAACAGGCGAGGTGCCAGAAAACTGGAGGTTGGCAAATGTGGTGCCACTGTTTAAGAAGGGTGGTAAGAACAAGCCAGGGAACTATAGACCAGTGAGTCTGACCTCGGTGGTGGGCAAGTTGATGGAGGGAATCCTGAGGGACAGGATGTACATGTATTTGGAAAGGCAAGGACTGATTATGAATAGTCAACATGGCTTTGTGCATGGGAAATCATGTCTCACAAACTTGATTGAGTTTTTTGATGAAGTAACAAAGAAGACTGATGAGGGCAGAGCAGTAGATGTGATCTATATGGACTTCAGTAAGGCGTTTGACAAGGTTCCCCATAGGACACTGATTAGCAAGGTTAGATCTCATGGAATACAGGGAGAACTAGCCATTTGGATACAGAACTGGTAGAAGACAGAGGGTGCCGGTGGAGGGTTGTTTTTCAGACTGGAGGCCTATGACCAGTGGAATGCCACAAGGATTGGTGCTGGGCCACTCTACTTTTTGCCATTTATATAAATGATTTGGATGCGAGCATAAGGGGTACAGTTAGTAAGTTTGCAGATGACACCAAAATTGGAGGTGTAGTCGACAGCGAAGAGGGTTACCTCAGATTACTACAGGATCTGGACCAGATGGGCCAATGGGCTGAGAAGTGGCAGATGCGAGGTGCTGCATTTTGGGAAGGCAAATCTTAGCAGGACTGATACACTTAATGGTAAGGTCCTAGGGAGTGGTGCTGAACAAACAGACCTTGGAGTGCAGATTCATAGCTCCTTGAAAGTGGAGTCGCAGGTAGATAGGATAGTGAAGAAGGCGTTTGGTATGCTTTCCTTTATTGGTCAGAGTATTGAGTACAGGAGTTGGGAGGTCATGTTGCGGTTGTACAGGACATTGGTTCGGCCACTGTTGGAATATTGCGTGCAATTCTGGTCTCCTTCCTATCGGAAAGATGTTGTGAAACTTGAAAGGGTTCAGAAAAGATTTACAAGGATGTTGCCAGGGTTGGAGGATCTGAGCTACCGGGAGAGGCTGAACAGGCTGGGGCTGTTTTCCCTGGAGCGTTGGAGGCTGAGGGGTGACCTTATAGAGGTTTACAAAATTATGAGGAGCATGGATAGGATAAATAGACAAAGTCTTTTCCGTGGGGTTGGGGAGTCGAGAACTAGAGAGCATAGGTTTAGGGTGAGAGGGGAAAGATATAAAAGAGACCTAAGGGGCAACTTTTTCACGCAGAGGGTGATACATATATGGAATGAGCTGCCAGAGGATGTGGTGGAGGCTGGTACAATTGCAACATTTAAGAGGCATTTGGATGGGTATATGAATAGGAAGGGTTTGGATGGATATGGGCCGGGTGTTGGCAGGTGGGACTAGATTGGGTTGGGATATCTGTTCGGCATGGACGGGTTGGACCGAAGGGTCTGTTTCCATGCTGCACATTTCTATGACTGTAGTAGATTTGAGCTATTCAAGTTCTCTTCAATTGTTGTATTTTAACTATAGTGTTTGAATAAATCGTGTTTTGCTTAACGTTAAGTAGTTTGACCAGTCGCATTGCAGCTAGAAGACAGTGCTTTATATTTGCCTTTAAAATAATAAAAAGTTAGGGTCTAGGCTACCTTCTTAAAATATTTTGAGGGGGTGGGGTCTCGTCTGGTCCATCACACATTCATGAGATGATCCTTTCGGCTTGTCAGGACTTGCTGTTCATCGATCCCTCTCTCTCTTCAGGCAATTTCAACTGAATACAAGTGGCACAGAGTGATTGATTCACAACTTGCAATGTCTTTGACTTATTGATTAAAAGTGATAGCCTGCAGCAACTTGTGAGGGAAAATAAATTAGTTATCTTCATTCTTTAGGTTTGTATAACTATGAAGAGAACAGCAACTTCCTTTCCAGAGGTCCAAAGGCTTTTGCCTAATCATTCAACCGCACCAGCTAAGAACCAATCACATCATTGTTGGCAGGCAGAAGGCCGTTGTCATCCACAACTAATCATTACTCCACCGACGAATCAGCTCCGTGTTCCTGGCGGAATCTTATTTTGTACTCGCGCTCTGATTCCAGCTTGTCTGCAACTAAACATGCCCTGATCGAACAAGCAGCAGTGTGAACTGTGCTTGGAACAAGTGCTGGTTATTTTCTTTTTAAAAGTGTAGCAATCCCGGTCCACAATCCTTGTTTTATTTAAATGTTATTTTCCTATTTCAGATCACAATAAAAAATAATGAAAAATAAAAAGTATTTTTTTAAAGTAGGGACAGGAAGTCAAGGGTTATCCAACTCTTGAGCCTGTTATTTTATCATTGGACGGCTGGTGTTAGTAGATATTCTCTTCATCTTCACCACTGGTGACCTTATAGAGGTTTACAAAATTATGAGGGGCATGGATAGGGTAAATAGACAAAGTCTTTTCCCTGGGGTCGGGGAGTCCAGAACTAGAGGGCATAGGTTTAGGGTGAGAGGGGAAAGATATAAAAGAGACCTAAGGGACAAATTTTTCACACAGAGGGTGGTACGTGTATGGAATGAGCTGCCAGAGGAAGTGGTGGAGGCTGGTACAATTGCAACATTTAAAAGGCATTTGGATGGGTATATGGATAGGAAGGGTTTGGAAGAATATGGGCTGGGTGCTGGCAGGTGGAACTAAATTGGGTTGGGATATCTGGTTGGCATGGACGGGTTGGACCAAAGGGTCTGTTTCCATGCTATACATCTCTATGACTCTATGACACTTCTTTCTATCTTTGTTTGATAACCCCTTAGTAATTTTACCTCGCAAAATCTATCCCTTTTACATTTTTTAATTGATTCATACCACCTTGTGGGTAAATTCCATAATTTCACTTACATGGATCAGTGATTTGCAATATCATCTCAAAATGAAAGTTTCAACTGTTATGGACCAGGCCAGACCCCCCAGAACATTTCAAGAAGGTAGCCCAGACCCTAACTTTTCTAGTTGTTTTAAGCAGGTGTAAGGTGGATATTCCAGGAGTGATGGAGCTGGTCAAACCACTCCGTTTTAAACAAAACAGAAGTTATTTATAGACTAGCAAATGAAACACAAACAAAATAGAATGGAATTTAGAATAACAATGATTTGAAAACCAAACCCACGTGATTTAAGTGAGCAAAGATTTATTCCAAGTTGCTATAACATCCCGTAAACACACCCCTTGGCAAAAAGGTAAATTCTAACACAGATTCTTACAGGAGAGATGTCAGAGAGAGATAGTCCACCAGAATCTGTTGAATCATGGAATGTTTTTTCACAGTAGCTCTCTTTGACCAGCAGCTTCTCTGGGTCCCTAGATAAAACACTAAAACCAAACTAGAAAGAAACCCTGAACTGGGAAAACTGGCCACTCTTTGTACAAGTGTTATAAAAAAGAAACCTTAAAGCCCTTTTCCCTGATTATTGCCTTAGGCAGTATCTGTTAGCCATGAGCAAAGTCCTTAATCCAGACAAATCTGAACCTCGGCCTTTATGACCCCTCTTGAAAAAATATCAAGGACAATTTAACCTTGTTAAAGGAGCAGCATCGTCATGCAATTCATTTTCCACAAAAGGAAATTGTATACAACAACTTACATTTATAAAGTGCCTTTGAGGTAATACAACTTCTTATGGTGCCTTGCAAAAGGCATTATAAAACAAAATATGATACAAGATATCGAGATACAAGGGAAGGTGAACAAAACCTTGGCCAAAGATATTAGTTTTAAAGAATGGCTTAAAAGAGGAAAGTGAGGTAAGGAGGTGGAAAGGTTTATGGAGCTAATTTCAGAGCTTAAGGGTAAGGAATCTGATGGCAAGCATTACTCCTTCAATAGGTGTTTGACAATATTCAGCACATACGCCACTCCTCAAGCACTGAAGTAGCCCCTGCTCATACTCAGCAAGAACTGGGCAATAGTCAGGCTTGGGCTGATAAGGCACACATCATCCTGAGTTTGACCTACATCATAGTCCCTTCATAGCTTCTGGGTCAAAATCCTTAAACTCATCCTTTGCGGCTGTATCTACACCCCAAAGAGTGCAGTGGTTCAAGAAAGCAGTTCTCCACTTTGAAAGAGCAATAGAGGACAGGTAATAAGTGCTAACCTACTCAGTAATATCCACATCTCACGAACAAACAACAAAAATGCATAATTGAAATCAGAACATCACTGTATGAGAAATCAAAGGAGCAAACTCATGTTCTTCTTGCGTACAGGACATTTGTTACAGAGTACAATCCCAGCTAAATACTTTAAAGAATGATTCTAAACCAATGATACAGCAGGAAGTTATCTGAAGTAGAACATTTTCTGAAGAAATTGCATCTTCACTGATTGACAATGAGGGTTCAAGACTGTAATTTTGCACGTGGTGAAATAAATGTCAAAATTCAATACTAATGGCTGTTATCAATATTTAACAATAGGACGGTTGATACAAATGAAGAAATTGCTATTTAAGAGAAATGAATATACACAGGTTATTGATCAAAGGTCATCTAATGTTTTAAATTCCAAAGTCACCCCAGCCTGCTTTCTGATCCTGATCCTATTTAGTAAAATTATTTCACTGACATTTATTTTGGCATTTTCAATGGAATGCTAATTGTTTGCGATAAGAGAGCAAAGCTTCAACAGACTGTGTGGAATCGAGCTCAGTGCCTTAGAGAATCTGATACGGAATATGTTAATTGAATATTCTGGTGTTATGTCTAGCCTCTGTCGTCATACATTAGCCCTGTCATATGAGCTTTATTGTGCCTAAAATCCAACAGATCGGAGGAAATTAAAACAGAAGAAGCTGGAAATATTTATCAAGTCAGGTAGTATCTGTGAAAACAAAAAGTTAATGGTTGGAATGTAATGTCCTTCGAGGCAAATTTGGATGAAGGTGACTGGGGACCCTGTCACTTTCTTGCCTCTGCCCTGATTAAGTCCAGGCTCCGGTGACTCATAATAGACAGGCAGGAGACTGGAAGAGCACAGCAAGCCAGGCAGCATCAAGAAGTGGAGAAGTTGACATTTCGGGTGTAACCCTTCTTCAGGACTGGGGTGGATGTGGGGGGAGCTGCAGATAAAGATTTGGTGGAGGCAGGGTGGTGAGAAGGGGATAGGTGAAGACAGGTAGAGGGTATGACCTGGTTCGTCTATAGGAAGAATGAATCCGGTTGGTGGCGAGGAGATAGGAAGGGCATTGGGGGATGAGGAGGGAGGTTATTTGAAATTGAAGAACTCAATGTTGAGTCCTCCACGCCGTAGGTGGTGGGGGTGGGGGGTCAGTGGGGAGAGTGGCGCAAACCAAGGACTGTTAAAGGGAATGGTCCTTGTGGAAGGCAGATAGAGGTGGGGGGGGGGGAAGATGTTGGTGATGGGGTGAAGTTGGAGTTGGTGGAAGTGTTTAAGGATGATGCGTTGGATGCGCATACTGGTGGGGTGGTAAGTGAGGACAGGGGGTCTCTGTCTTTATTGTGTTGGGAGGGGGTGTTAAAGCAGTGGAATGGGGAATGGAGGGGGTACAGCGAAGGGCTGTCTGGATGACAGAGGGAAGAAAAGCACATTGTCCAAAATAGGTGGACATCTGGGATACTTGCGAGTGGAATATGTCCTCATTCGAGCAGGTGCGGCGGAGGTGAAGGAATTGGGAGAACGGAATGGAGTTCATGCAGGATACTGGGTGTGAGGTGGTGTAGTTCAGGTAGTTATGTCGTAAACTTCCGTCTGGAGACTATCATCAGAGATGGAAACGGTGAGGTCAAGAACCAGGGGGGAGGTGTCCGATATGGACCAAATGAATTTGAGGGCGGGCTGGAAGTTGTGGGGGAAGTTGATGAATTGCTCAATTCAGCCTGGGTGCAGGATGGTGCACTGATGCAGTCATCATTGTAACGGTGTAAGAGGTGGGGCACAGTGCCTGTTTAGGTACTGAAGGGGGACTGTTCAATATAGCCAACAAAGAGGCAGACATAGCTGGGCCAGTCCAGATGCCCATGGCCGCCCTCTCGATTTGGAATAAATGGGAAGAGTTAAAGGAAAAGTTGTTGAGGGTGAGGACCAGTTTGGTGAGGCAGAGGAGAATACTGGTGGAGGGAGACTGGATGGGTTTGTTGGAGAGGAAGAACTACAGGGCCTGGAGGCCACCCTTGTTGGGTATGGATTTGTATAAGGACACATAATGGCAATAATGCCCATTTATGGCCTCATTCCACTGCCACAAGTATTCAAATGACAACTGGCAGAGCATCCACCCTGCCCTTGTTGCCTACATCCCCAGCCCTTCTTTCCCATTGATCCATCCTGCTCTCACTTACCCATAGCCTGGGATCCCTCTTGGATTCTGGGCCCTGCAACGTAGCCAGTCACCAGCCCTCCTATTGGCACTGCCTGCAATTGAATACTGTTGGCCTGACTGGGCTGACAGCACGAAGCTGAGTTGGAGGCTGGAGGGGGAGTTTATATCCTGAGGCCCTTGATCTTGATAAGAAGCCACTTCCATGACTGGCAAGCACTTAATATGACAGGGCTTCTCCAAAGGAGCATTACACAGAGTTCTTCCCAGTCTTTTAGTAAATGTTTTGGTGGTAAAGATAATGAAAACAACATCTCCTTTTCAAATCATTGCCCTTGCTAGTCTGGGCACAGATAAATGGTACTAGGTGAATTGCCAACCATGAGGAATATTTACTCCGTTTAAGTGGCACCATTGCTTCTTGAAGATTGAGCTGAATAGTTCTTAGCAATAGTTTACCCATTGTAGTCATTCTCAGAATCACCAGCAGTGAATGATTAGGATAGAACATGGATGTAGGTTTGCTCACTGAGCTGGAAGGTTTGTTTTCAGATGTTTTGTCACCGTGATCTACTCTCATTTGTATCCTTATATATGGATGAGGAAGGACACCACTTCGACTGGGACAACACATCCAGCCTAGGACAAGCCAAACAGAAGATACGCACAAGAATTCCTAGAAGCATGGCATTCCAACTGGAATGCTATCAACAAACACATTGACTTGGATCCCATTTACCACCTCCTAAGAAAAACAGGAAATGACATCATAGAAAATGATGACACCAGAGGAAATGACATCACCAACCCAAGGAAACACAAACATATACAGAGGAACCTCGATTATCCGAAAAACAATTATTCAAAAATCTGAATATCTGAAGGAGATCTCGAGGTCCTGATGGAAACATTACATCAAAGATGGGTTTCCAACAGTCATCGTGTCTTTTGTTTACAGTGATTAAACAGGCGCCGTCCCTAAATGACTCACTGCCCACTCTCTCTCCCCACACCTTCCCTGGAGTTCCACAGAGGGGTGTACCATAAACCCCCCTCCTCCACCCACCCCCGTCCCCAGATAATCTCTCCAACATTGTCCTGTACAGGGCAAAGGTGGAACCTGTCAAAAGTAGCAGTAAGAAGGTATGTGTGTGTGGCTGTGGCTGGGTGCGCGCATGTGTGTTTGCGTGTGTGTGCTATTTGAAGACTTACCCCACAAAGGTATATGCAGCAGTCTTGCTGTTGGTGTCCAGTCCAGCTGCCCCAGAGAGGGGACGGGTGTGTACAGCGTTGGGAAGGAGGGGAGGGGGGGGGTTGGCAGGGGTGGTGTTGGATGGGGTTTGGGTGCGGGGCATGTTGGGGGCTGCGGGGGGGGGGGCAGTGTTGTACAGGGGGCGGTGTTGGACAGGGTTGGGGGCAGATTTTAAAAACTCCAAGCCTCAGAGGAAAGGCATTTAATCGATTATCCAAACGAAATAGTGCCCACCCATCATGTTCGGATAATCGAGATTCCCCTATAAATAGAAAGTGGGCTATGCCATCAGTGCTTCATTCGGAGCCTCATTGAAGATGTTACCAGTCTCATGATGAAACGTCTGAAAATGAACCTTCCAGCTCAGAGAGCAAACCTACATCCAAACTGAGCTACAAATCTTCTCAAAACCCGCTAGGATAGAACATGATTCAATTCACTTAATGCTATGAAGATACACATTCAGCTGCACACTGTACATGACTAAAAACTCAGATTTTCTTCTATACTTAAGATTCACGCTGTTGAACTTATTCAGTGTTATTGGAATTGCACCATCCAGGCAAGTTTTTTTTAAAATATGGGCATCACTGGCAGAACCAGTTATTTATTGCCCATCCATAATTGCCCAGAGGGCAGTTACGAGTTAAGCACATTGATGTGGGTCTGGGGTCACATAAAGGCTAGATCAGGTTAGGATGGCACAGTCCTTCACTAAAGCATGTTAGTAAGCCATGTTTTTTAAATGACAACTAACAGTGGTTACATGGTGGCCATAAGACTAGGTTTTAATTTCACATTTTTAAAAATTGAATTCATATTTACCATCAACTTATGGTGCTTTCAAACCTGTATCGCCAAAGCATTAGCCTGTGACATCTAGACTACTAGCCCAGTATCATTACTGCTATGCCACTGCCTCCCCATATAGTTGATTTAAAGGTTTCAGGAGTCAGGAGGTGACTTGCGAAACAACTATCCAGCCTCCAATCTAGAGGCATAGCAAGGGACCAAACTCATAACCGGAACCAACTTGGGAATGGGTAATAGATGGGGCATTAGCGCCTTCAAATTCTCCTCATGTAGCACACCATAATGACTTGGAAATCTATCACCAGTGTGGCACTTCCTCGATAGATTTGTGGATGTACCTTTGCCACACAGAGGTATTCAATAAGGCAGTTGATCAATTTCTCAAAGGACAATTAGGAATGGGCAATAAATGATAAGCCTTCTCAGCACTATCCAGATCCTGTGAATGAATTTCAATTGGCAATTTCACTGGACTGTGAGTGGCCAACATTCAAACCAGGATTTATGGACGGTCACACTAAAAACCGAATCAGGGTTAATGTTCCCTCTAAACCATACAGTTGTGCAGAAATCCAAAAGACCATGTGCAAGTTGACCTTATTACACACAGAATTATGCAAAACATTGTACGGAAATAACCCACATCCCACATACTGAAGAAAATGTTGTGTACTACAGAAAACAATTGAAGGATATATTGACAGAGGCTGAGAAATTTTATTTCACTAAATACTGTACAGGGAGGCTGAAGCCAACCACATGACTGCCTTAACTGAGATTAGTCTATTCATGACCATTGGAACAGTGCATGGTTTAAGTTCTTTCTTTGGTTTCTCAGTGGAACAAGAGTGCATAAAGCATGCATTTATATCTGTCACCAGGCCTGATGTTATCTGGGACAAATCACCAGCAGTTATAGCTTGACAGATGCCAATTCACAGCATACATGGTTGACCAGGTGACTCTCCCCTTTTGCCACCAGCCACAGGAGTAATGGAAGGATTTACAGGTTGATAATCAACATCTGACTCTATGACTCTATGCCTGGTGACATCATGAATGCTAGGAGAAAGTGAGGACTGCAGATGCTGGAGATCAGAGCTGAAAATGTGTTGCTGGAAAAGCGCAGCAGGTCAGGCAGCATCCAAAGAGCAGGAGAATCTATGTTTCGGGCATGATTTCCTCATTCCTGAAGAAGGGCTCATGCCCGAAACGTTGATTCTCCTGCTCCTTGGATGCTGCCTGACCTGCTGCGCTTTTCCAGCAACACATTTTCAGCGACATCATGAATGCATCAACTCCTGAGGTGGGGCACATACCCAGAGTTTCTGGCTCAGAGTCAGTGTTATCAGCGACTGCATCACAAAATCTCCTGCTGTGGTTTTCTAACCTGTTGGATATATCTATTCAGCTGCTCTAATACTGAGAGAAAAGCATGCGCAGTTACCTTAGATACATCTTTTCCCCCACTGTTGCAAAATTTATAAGTGTAAACCTATCCAAAAGTAATATTCTGCCAGTAACTTGCAACCACTTCCAGCAAATCCAACTCCAGGCAAATCTTTAATAAATGCAGTGATATTTTAATCTGTACATTAAAATCTCTTCAGATTTTTACTTTAGATTATTAATGACTGCATTCAACAAAAATTCCTTAAATTTAATTCAATTTATGCCACACGGGAGGTTTTGTTTAAATGTGCTTTTATTCAGTTGTAAAGTAAGAACTCCCCTGACAAACTATTAGGTAATAGCTCTGCAATAATGTTGATCGTACTCCAGGCATGAGTCAGTGGCAGGAGAGAAAACTCAAAAATAGGATATTCAAGATTACAAATTATTAAAAAAGAGACAGAGAAGTGTAAACTGTTGTCAGTGAAAAACACCACCAGATTAATGCACGGTTACATATAGGATTCAAGTGACCCTCCGTTCCAGCAATCAACCTTACACAGGTTACTCTTACCATTTCAAAATTATGCAATTGATGCAAATTTTCCTGTTCTGTGTGATGCAGCATTTTGGAACATCAATATATTGAGTTGCGGAGGAGCAATAAAGGATTAATTGCTCCCCCATTCCCTCTGCAGTCAACATAACCTCCAGTTTCAGTTGCTTTGGGTTGATGTCTCAATTCTGAAAGTTTCATTTTAGACACCATTCAGTTAACACAACAGAATGGGAAATCCTTCACTGCTGTATCCCAATCTATGTGACACTCTTCCTATCTCTCTGAACGTGTCACTTTTATTTAGCCTGTCTTCTTTCGCTGACTAATTTGCCATGGTGCTGAAGCTGGTTCCAACACCTTGTCATTTCTTCATTTCTGCTCTTCAGAGAATTCAATCTTAAACACAATATGAAAATCAAAATCAAGCATAAATTAGACAAACAAAAGAATATCTCAAATAAAATTTAACTCAGTAAGTAAATGGACCAAACAGTGAGATCCACAGTGAGTTGGTAAGTTGGACACAAAATTGTCTTGGTCATAGAAGACACAGCATAGTTGTGAAGGGGTGTTCTTCTGCCTGGAGTTCTGTGACCACAAGGATCAGTGCTGCAATCTCCTCTGTTTGTAATACATATAAATGACTTGAATGAAAATGTAGGTCATCTGATTAGTGAGTTTGCAGACGACAGGAAAATTGGAGGAGTTGTGGACCGTAAGGAAGGTTGTCAAAGGATGCAGCAAGATATAGATTAGTTGCAAAGTTGGACAGAGATGGAGCTTAACTGGACAAGTGTGAGGTGATGCATTTTGGGAGATCAAATGCAAGAGGAAAGTACACAATAAATGGCAGGACCCTTAGGAGCATTGACATACAGAGGGATCAATAGGCCCCCAAAAGTGGCAATTCAAATGCCTAGTGGTAAAGAAGGTGTCCAGCCAACTTGCCTTCATTGGTCAGGCATTGAGCATAAAAGTCAGAAAGTCAGGTTGCAGCTTCAGTTAAACCACTTTTGGAGAATCAGGTGCAGTTCTGACCGCCACATTATACGAACAATGTGGAGTCCTTGGAGAAGGTGCAAAAGAGATTTACCAGGATGCTGCCTGGATTGGAGTCAATTAGCCAAAAAGAGAGGTTGGATAAACTTGGATTGATTTGCTAAAGCACTGAAGACTGAGGGGGTGACCTGATAGAAGTATATAAAATTGTGAGAGGCATGGATAGTGTGGCTAATCAGAATTTTTTGGAAATATCAAGTATTAGATGGAATAGATTTAAGATGACAGAAGAAAAGTTTTTATTACAGAGAGGGTGGTGGGTGACTGGAATGCACTGTCAAGGGGGGCGGTATAAACAGATACAATAGTGATGTTTTAGAGGAATTTTGACAGACACATGAACAGACAGGGAATAAAAAGGTAAAGAACATATATGGGATGGAATTAGGTGGGATTAGTTTAGAATGATACCATGGCATAAACACTGTTCCTGTGCTGCACTGTTTTACACTCTATGTTCTATATGCTAAGCAGATCCAGGCATGGTTCAGATTTCATCATAGGCATTTTTTGTTTAATATTCATTTGTGGCATGTGAGGGCCATTGACTAAACCACCATTTATTACTCAACTCCAAACATTAACAGTCAACTACTTGACATTGCTGTCAGTCTAGGTTCACACAAAGGTCAGATCAGGTAAGGACAGTGGAATTCCTTCTCTGTGGACACTTGTGAACCAGATCAGTTTTCATGGCAATTCACAATAGTTGCTATTAGGCTAACCTTTTATTCTAGATTTTTACTGAATTCCAATTTCACCATTTGCCACGGTGGGATTTGAACCTAGGCTCTCAGAACAGTACCACTATACCACTACCTCCCAATAATGCAGTGTTCGTTAATCTTAGCTGAGCCAGAAGGGTCACACTGACTGACATCTGTTTGAAAGGACGGAGGAAAGAAAATATCAGTTTGTATTTCTTTTGCACCCGATCATCATCCTTTATCTGAAGTTGTATGTAAGCACGGTATGGTGCCGCTGTAGGGTGTCATCCTCTCCGTTATTCCCACTCCCACCGTTGAATAACTTCCCAATACAAGGTCACCTTCATGAACTATAGCTATTGGGACAATCAAAGGATGGTCAGTGCCTGTGAAGCCATGCACTAGCGTGCATTTCTAGTAAGGAAAGAATAAAATGCAAAAACATATGTCCATACTGCTGTCCTATTTGCTGTAGTATTCATCTTACAGCATAAAAGGTGCTAGAAAATGTATTCTTCAGGAAATTGAACATTGAATTATTATTTTTTCTTGATCTTTACATTTTTCTAAAACTAACGAGCTTACCTGTCCTGTAGAAAATGTTCACATCTTACTTCCCAAGTATTCTGTGAAGGAGGCTGTATGAGTTCTTTTTCCTTTGTACAACGGTCTCGTGGGAAAACGAAGAGCAAGGAGAAGGCAAATAACAAGCTTCTGTTTTCATTCCTGTTGGGGGAGTCTTCATTCATCGTTTTAAGCCCTGTAAGCAACACAGAAACAGAAAACTGAAATAGGAGGAGGCCACTTAGCCCTTTAAGCTTGCTCTGTCATTCAATATGATCATAACTGATCAACCAACTCAGTAACCTGTGTGACAAAGTCGAAACTATGTATGTTCACTTTAAATTACAGAGTATTTTCTGAATATTGAAGCAAACTTAAATTGCAGGCTCAGCTGCCTGAATAGAAAGCTGGGAGATGGGCTGTTCCAAAATAGGTACATGTAACACTTGTCTGTTAAATGGATACCTGAGTTTTGGTTGCTGTTTTAAAACAATTCAAACTTAACCAATTAATTTAAATTATGCCCAGGTTTCCAGAAACCAATGGAGTTTGAATTTTATTCTTTTGACACCTGGAAACCAATTAAATTATAAGAATTTAAGCTGTCGTGGGGGAAGCATAAACTCAGCATTTTGAAAATTAGAGTAGGAGCAACTGCTATAGAGCTGGAGAGCTAACTGCCCATCTAAAATCTTGCTCTCAAAGAAATTAGAAGACACTTTCTAGCAAAGGTACCTTTTCCTGTAAAACATACTCGCAGTAAAAAGAAAAAAGGAGACCCAGGAAGATCAGCAGGAGGAAGGTTGAAGACAGCTTGAGACAAATTGAGATGGTAGAGACTGTGTGGACTTGAGACTAAGTTAATGTAATGTTTAATAAGTGTGATATTAGAAGGCATTTTAAAAGGATTGTGTTCAGTTAAAGAAAGGGTATTTGGTTTGTTCATTGTTTTGTTAAGTATTTTTGTTAAATAGGAAAATAAATTGTTATTTCTCTTTAAATAGTGGAAATTAGGAGTTCTCTGTCACTCACTCACATTTAACAGATTATGAAGCGAGATGAGCTTTCTGGATGCTTGGTTTTAATTAACAGTGGAGTTCGACCTCTGCATCATAATACCTGTTCCTGTTTTCACCCCATACATTTTGATCCCTTTAGCCCAAAGAATGATTTCTAACTCCTTCCTGAAAACATTTAATATTTTAGCTTCAATTACTTTCTATGCCAGAAAATTCCACATGCTCACCATTCTCTGAGTGAAGAAATTTCTCCTCCTCTCAGTCCTAAATGACTTACCCTGTATCCTTAGACTGCTACCCCTGTTTTGGACTCCCTGATCATCAAAAACATTCTTCCTACATTTACCCTGTCTAGTTCTGTTAAAATTTTATAGGTTTCTATGAGATTGCCCCCATCATTCTTTTAAATGTCACTGAACAGTGTCTTACTTGATCCAGTCTCTCCTCATATGTCAGTCCTGCCACCTCAGGAATCAGAAATCTTCACTGCACTCCCTCCATAGCCAGGACATCCTTCCTCACATGAGGAGACCAAAACATCAAACAATATTCCATTTGTAGTCTCCCCAGGGCGCTGTCCAATTGTAGCAAGATATCCCTGCTCCTGTAATCAAACTCTTTCAGCTAACAAATGCCTTCTTCATTGCATGCTGTCCCTGCACACTTACTTGAAGGTCACCAGATCTATTTGCACCTCGCTTTTTCTCAATCTACTATCACTTAGATAATAATCTGCCTTCCTGCTTTTGTTACCAAAATGATAACCTCCCATTCATCCACATTATACTTCATCTGCCTTGCATTTGCCCATTCACTCAACATAACCAATCAAAGCATCTCTGCATCCTCTTCACAGTTCATCTTCCACTCAGCTCCGTGTCATCTGCAAACCTGAAGATATTACATTTAACGACAGAGACTTGTGGATAAAGACTGATGGAAGAATTTTGTATATCCAAGGCAATGTTGTTGAGTCTTGGATCAGGGAACAGACCTCGAAGCCAAGTACACATCCCAGTCTATTATATTATGAATTATCACCTGGTGATTTCTGCCCTGGTTAGTTAATTGGTTTCTCAAGAGCCCATTCACTGGCAAATGAAGGGCAGTGGGATCTCTGAGCTTGAGGCTGTCAAAACATTGAAGGAATTGCAACTTGCCATTGCAAGTAGGGGAGAGAGAAGGCACCGCCTCAGTCTTGAGAAGGCCCCGCAGCAATTTTAAACATTTTGAAATAGAAACTGAACACAGCTTTCGGGCTAAAAGTATGAAAGGAAAACCCTTCACAGTTACGCCTGTAGCCACAACTTTGGTCAGCTAGGCAGAGCAGGGACCTACCTTAAAGTCTGCTTGGAGCACTGGCCTGTCTTGGTGCACTACTCAGAGGCTAAATCTTAACTCTGAAACAAAAAGTCTGAAATTTTCCCTTAGAATAAAAAAGAATAGTGGAGCCTGCTGATTGAAAAAGGAGCTTGATAAAAGCATTGGCTTTGGCTTTTGCAATTAGAGTAGACTTCAAGATCTGAATTTCCTGAAGCTTGTTATGAGAGCTCAATATGAATATTTGGCTGAGTTTCAAATGGTCCAGAACCACTTACTGGATCATAGTCATACAGCACGGATACAGACCCTTTGGCCCAACCAATTGAAGAGGGCTGTATATACATTTTATCTGTTACTTTTAAGAGGTTACCAAAGGACTTTACATTGTTAGTGAAATAGTGGATTGTTTGCTATACAACAGATTGACCACTCAAACTATTTATATTTTTAAAACGGATTTCATGATTGAATTTTATTTGTCAGAATCAAGCATGTTTGATTGAGACGGCAATTAGATTCTTAGAAACTTCCATATTTTTTGTTACCATACAATTCCTGAGATCTGCCTACAGTGGATACTGTGTGAGTGGCTATGGAGCATAAATAAAGGCACAAAGGTATCATGGGGATATGATGGGGCATGGAGAGATATGGGAAACAGAGGGAACATGACAGATATGAGAAGCAAGATGGAAGTATGGTGGAATAGGGGTTAAAATGGACCAAGTTAGAGGACTAGTTGGCGTAACAACCTTTCGTACAACTGGGCTGCTGAATCAAAGTGGATCTTCCAACAAGCCTACTATGGCGCTTGTAAGCCTTCTTGGTCGCCTGTGAACTGCTTTCACAGGTGATGAACCTGACTACATCACACTGTGGAACACCACCATTCCTGCGACCCCCTACCTTCACAAAACAACATTGTTACTGGCAGAACCCTTTGAAAGGAGATGGATCTGTCAGGTCCACCAACCTTTTTACTTGGGTTGGTGGACCTGACAGATCGATGGGCCGAATGGCCTTACTTCCACTCCTATGTCTTATGGTCTTATGGTCTTACTTCCTTTTGTCCTATGGCTCTTGGTGTTTATTCCTCAGTTATTGTCCACACTGTGTATCTTTGTTGCTCCTCAATAGTCCCAGTTTCTCTTATGTAAGCAGTTTGCCTCAGGTAGATCCCTTCTCACTTAACTAACAGGAAAATATACATTACATTTCACTACTCATGTTAGAAGCTCACAAAAATAAGGCTTACTTTGACTGTGCAACACAAAGCATCCTGTCTAAATAGCTCAATGTCTACCCAAGAAAAGCTTTAATAATATAATTAGTTATGAATTTTTTATACCTTTGATGAAGAGGAAGTTACCGTCTCTGTCAAAAGCAAACACTGGCTCCCATGGTGATGCTGTTACATATGGGAAAGGCAAAATGAAGTGGCATAAAACATCCTTGCCAGTGAAGTCAAACAAAGCTATTGTGCCAGTTGCAAAGATGAGTAGAAACTAGGAAAAAGAAAACATAATATCTCCTGTGTAAAATATCACTCTTGTCAGTTAAAACACAATGCAGTATCAAGTTTTCCTCTGGCTTCTGTGCCATGATACCCTCACTCTCTTGCTTTAATTGTGAAAAGCACAGGGTGATGTACAAGATGCAAACTCTGCACTTTAGATAGACTTCAGGTTGGAACCTTCAGGTTTGTGAACATAAAAAAGAAGAGGTCACTGTAGAAAATGTAAATGTATTGCTACTAGTGCTGTGATGAAAGCAGTCAGATGTGTAGCAAAGGTACAAGAAACACGAGGTAGATCACTGTTGGAAGCAGCATTCTTGTGGCACTTTAACCTACATCAGAAACATCTGCAAAAGATTTCAGGTTTTCAGCTCCTCATGCAACAATATTACAAAGAGGCTTTGAAATTATTATTCAACTCACAAGGATTTAAAATTGCTCCATGTACTTGCCACATTTATGTGCAAATCCTGACTGTATTTTTTTTAAACAACCAGTAACTTGTATTGTTCAGTGACTCCAATTCCGCCTGTCCAATCTCCATCTCTGCGGTTTTTCACAATTTCTCTGTGCTTTACAAATGTCTTATTTCTTTGATTCATTCTCTTTATGCCTCCTAGTTACTCCTGCGATTGAACTATCTCCTGTTTTCTATACAAGCATTTCACAGGCACTTGATTCTTTCTTATATGTAGGTGGGTATTTTCTCTCATCCTTTTCACTCTGCTTCTGTTTAAAATCCCTTCATCTGTAATGCCTCGAACCTTGAAATTTCACTGTTCTTCTTCATCACTTCTTTCCAATGATCTGGTATGCCAGTCCCTTCACAATTCCTCTCTTAGTTTGTCAGGTTTACATCTATATTTTACTTTTATTTCAAATATTCAGAATTTGCAGCTATGGGCCATTTGTTTAAACAAGAAAAAGGACTAACATTATTCCGTGTCAGAAGTCCTTGATGGTCCACTCTGCTACCAAACAGGAGTCAGGGCAGGATGTCCATTCCCATTGTGCTCCAATCCTCACCATATCCCATGTAGAAACACTGGGATTACTATCATAGAGAGAAGGAGTACTTGCATCATTTTTGACATGGTTCAGGGCAGCCACCCTCTTTAAGGCATGGGTTTCTTTGCCATTCTATGGAGGGGAAGAAGAGGATGCATCATTCTGGATAAAAATGGATTGTTGACTGGCCTTAATTCATCTAAGATTTTATCCTGTATCACCATTCTAGAGTATTATGAAAATAAGTATGATCTTTAGCAGGTTATATCAACTCACTATTGATGTCACCTCTTCTAAATTCATCCTAAGCAGATGCAAGAAGCGCCTAACTCCAAAATTTTTACATTAAATGGAACAGAGCATCAATTGAACCATGACCCATTCTACGTTCTTTCTTTCTTTCCCAGTTTAACCTGCTTCAATATCCTTTGAGGTCCAGAAATTCATGGCCAGTGTGTTAAATTCTGAATTATTCCAGTTAAATGTGGAAACTGACATTGTGATTAGATTAGACTCCCTACAGTGTGGAAACAGGCCCTTCGGCCCAACAATTTCACAATGACCCTCCGAAGAGTAACCCACCCAGACCCATTTCCCTCTGACTAATGCACCTAACACTATGGGCAATTTAGCATGGCCAATTCACCTGGCGTGCACATCTTTGGACTGTGGGAGGAAACTGGAGCACCCGGAGGAAACCCACGCAGATACGGGGAGAATGTGCAAACTCCACACAGACAGTTGGCCGAGCTGGAATCGAACCTGGGTCCCTAGTTCTGTGAGGCAACAGTGCTAACCACTGAGCCACCTATTGAACATAAAGTGAAAGTATAATGTTCTTTGAATGTTTTTAACAGCTGCACTCAAATCTAGATACTACTTGCTAATGGGACTTGCATTTTCTTCCTTTAGTAGCTGACAGACCTTCCTTCTATTTTAGTTTTATAGCCATGTTACAGTGCATTAATGTGCGCTTATGTCTGTAAATGATGAAGTGGAAATAGTGGTTAACAATTTCCATACTCTGAGTCCCTAGTTCTAATCTCTAGTTGAGGCAGATCATTCACAAAGAAAAAAAGCAGGAAGAGACAATATTGAAGCTTGAGTGTCCATCTCAGATGCATCTCGATCTCCAGAGTCAAGAGAGGAGCAATTATCTTAAGAAAGTTAGTCTCTGCTAGGATATTGTACATAAGATGGAGCTCAGACAGAAAATAAATATAAAATGCACTGTCATAAATTGTAAGTTTAATATAGAAGATTTTTTAACAAATGATTAAGGACTACTTTAAATGTTTTTAAGAATGTAGTTTATTATAAAATTCTGTAAATGTTTCTAACTCGAGTACTAATTACATGAGACCAGGGAGAAAACCGGGCAGTAACAAAACACCAAAGAGTTAAGTGACCATTATAAATAGTATTCATATAATTAGTCACCCACAAAGAAAAGATGCAAAATAAAATAGTTTTCTTTTCATTGAATAAATTGTGTTGCAAGTGAAAGATGAGGGAGAGAGAATAGGTTTGGAAAATTTCCCAAATAAACTCTGGGACTAGTGGGATAGTTTTTTTCACTTTTGTTCTCACCAATTTGAGATTATCAATCCACTACAATTAATGGACAAAAAAAAAACACATTGGTGTGGTCAGCATAGAATGAAACACATTCTATGAGGGTGACACAGTGGCTCAGTGGTTAGCACCACTGCCTCACAGCACAAGAACCCGGGTGCGATTCCCAGCTCGGGTGACTGTCTGTGCGGAGTTCGCAAATTCTCCCCCTGTCTACGTGGGTTTTCTCCCATGACCCAAAGATTTGGGGATCAGGTGAATTGGTCATGCTAAATTGCCCATAGTGTTAGGTTCATCAGTCAGGGATAAATATAGGGTAGGGGAATGAGTCTGGGTGGGTTACTCTTTGGAGGGTCGATGTGGACTTGTTGGGTCAAATGGCCTGTTTCCATACTGTAGGGAATCTAATCTATGTAGTTGAGAGTGTGTTGCTGGAAATGCACAGCAGGTCAGGTAGCATCCGAGGAGCAGGGAAAATTAACGTTTCAGGTTGGAGCCCTTCATCAGGATTAGATAATGGATTTCTAATTCCAGCCTGAAACAATGATTTTCCTGATCCTAGGATGCTGCCTGACCTGCTGTGCTTTTCCAGCAATACACTCTCAACTCTGATCTCCAGCATCTGCAGTCCTCAGTGTCTCCTAGTTGATTCCAATCTAATCTATGTAGACTTGTGCACTGTAATTAGAGCTATTGGTTTGCAGTGATTGAATTTATGCTTTTATTATAAGACTCCAGGAGTTTTACTGGTACCTTTGGAGAACGTATTTACTGATTTTATCTATTGTTTCATGCAAAATGCAAAACAATGGCTGGGCTAATAAGGATTACTAAACTATTGAGGTGTATTTACAACATAACAAGCACCTGCCTTTGACAATTTTGGTACAAGTGCTACTCCACTTATGGTATTTCCTGGTTCTTCATTCCTGTATGAAAGAAGATGCATCTTATTAGTCTTTACCTCAAAGCTTTACCTCAGAGCTAAGATGTTTTGTTGAATAATTCACGTGCTCATCAGCTTATCTGCCATGCTCCTCTTTTTAATACAGCTAACATTGGAGCCACGTGCTACCCACCTCTTCCCCAATGGTAGTTCTCTGCAACAGAGCTATTCCATGTGACCATGGGTCTTGTTTTATTTTAACATTTGGAAAAAAATGGGAGATGGCAATAGCAAGGCATTATGTTGGAGCAGGAGCACGTTGTGCAATAGAATAATAGAATGCTGGATTCTAGTGGTAAATTTTGGCAAGTTCAATTTCTGGAAACAGACAACCTGTGTTGGGAAAATATGAAGGCAATTCTTGAGGGGTGAGAACAGCAGTTGTTGGCATTATATTTAGTACCCACACTCCTCTGATCTGGTTTTAGCAGTGGTTGAGAATCATGCCAATTAACCCTTTCTCACCCCATTGAAACAATTGGAGTATTTTGAGCATTTTTTGCTTTTAATTCAAATTTTCAGCATCATAATATTTTACTTTTTAATAAAAGCTCTTTCTAAGAATCAACATTAGATATTGGAAAACAACTTGATTGTTATCATATTTGAATAGGATTTTCCACATGGACCTTCAACTACTGCAAGTGTTTAATACTCTGACTCACCTCTCTCTCAATGTGAAGATTCTGCCTTCAGTATGTTTAGTTGCTGTTGCAAGGTAAGCTTCACCATTTTTGCAAGTTATCAATATTTGAACTTTTCTGTATTCATCAGATAATCCGAAAGGGACACAGAAGTCGGACTCTAGAAAGTGCAGTGTCTGAATGATACTGTCTGTTGAAACTGTTAAGACTGATATTGGAATGCCTGAAAGAAAATAATTTGTAACAGAGTGATCCAAGAATCAACAAGCAGATCCAATTAAAAACTAAAATTAGGGGTAAGCTTCAGGTAGTTGGAAAGTCTTGAATATTAACTGTACAAGAGTACAAATACCTAAATACAAATCCCAGATTGTGACTGTCCCATCCACAAGGGCAACCACCAAGAGAGATGCACACACTTTCACAGTGGAACAAGTGATTGGAGAGGCATTGGGCCAGACAATGTCAGCTTTTGGTTCCAGCTCTGTAGGACAAATAAAAAGCAAAATTATTTTGATTATCCCACATTCCAGTCTTTATATTTAAACCAAGTTCTTAAAGGAAAGCCTCAAAAGTCATGTACTGTAGAGAGTTATATTTTACTTTTGGAAATTACCAAAAAGCAAAGCAAAGGCCCCCATGTAAAACGATACCTGCAAGTTCAGAAATAGATAGGACAGAGATGAAAAATCAAGGGAAAGAAGTTTATTTTAAAACACACGAATCATGATGGGAGTGTGTAATAAGAGCATTGATTGTAACAGTGCATCTATGGTTCAGAAGATGGCATTCTTAACTCGCAATTTTTCATTGGTGGGATCAAGAGATACTCCAGGATTTCAGTCTCTAATCTTGGTTGTAGATTCATTGCAATACTGATGGGGTGCTGCATCATCAACGGTTTTGTGCTTTGGATGAGATACTAAACGCAGAAGTCATCTTCTATTCATGTGGATTTAAAGAATCACATTATCATTCAAAGAAGACTAGCAATTCTCTGCTTGCAGGGCTTTAACTACAGCTCTCATGGGCAACAATTCTACTTCAACAACCACAAAAGAAAGCTCAACTGGCCATTCAGTTCATTGGGCTAAACCTTACATTTTTTTGACTTCAGTGCAGGTTGTGTAGTCTTTTGGAGAGATTCTTGCTGTGAGGCCAAGTGTGATTCCTTTCCGTATCGTAATAAACTCCCCTCATCAGCTATCTACTCTGCACCTATCGAGTTCCCCATTTCCATTTACAGTCCCATTCACCATGCTCAGTTCCCAGAACAACTCACCACTCAGTGAATATAGACTGGCATCCCTTGCGTCCGTGCCATCTCTGAGGGGCTGCTATGCACCTGAACAAGCATTGGCAATCAACTGGCAATCCCATCACTGGCAGGGTACAAACATTTACTTTGCCTGCAATGCATATGTGCAAAGCAACATTTGCAAAGGAACTGCTGCTGTAGTGTGCTAATCCATGCTTCATGAATTTGGCCCATCAATGTCCTAATGTCCAGCAGACTTTGATCCATCACTTTCACCCATCAAAATGACATTCATTTTGTCCATTCTGTGGGCAGAATCTTCAGGTACCCTTCCCAGAACCTTCATGCCCACATTTACCTCCCATGGACAGGCCATTTCAATCCATGTCACTCACTGAGCACACCCTCCACATTGAACTTTGTCTCCTTAACCCTGACAGTACACCCTGATGCCTTCCCTGCTCTTCTATATTTCCCCTGTGCTGCTGCAAAGTGTCCCTCCCGCATCTTTCAATGCCAGTTGCCAGTGTGCCCTGCAGTGCTGCTCTGTTTCCTAAGCTGCCTTCAAATGTGTATTGGAGAGATGTCATGATGGTCATGAGGTGTTGCCAAATGTCAGATACCAATGTCTGTGGACAAGGTGTATGCGTGGTTGGTGCCCATGCACTGTGCCCTGAGCTGCTGTCTGGTGCTGAGCAAAATAGAAGCTCCTTGCAGCCAGAGGCAAGCTAAACTCACCAAGTACCCACGCTGATTCCCATGTTGCGATTTCTTGATGTCTAGCTTGTTTGGCGTCTTTGATAAGATAGGAAACCAAATACCGATGAGGTGAATTTGGCAATTAATAAGGCATTTAACAAGCTGTAGTCTCCTTTAATTGGCAACTCGCCACTACCTAATGAGATAACTTGCTTTTCCACTCAGCAAGAGCATAAAGGATGGCATAAGATGCTCTCAACATCAAGACAGACCTCACTGGAATGCACATAAATCCTGCCACATATCTCACCTTAATGTATATCGCCTAGGTCTATGTGAACCATAACACCAGCTGCTGAACCCTCCTACACAATAGAATTCATTATATTTCAAACTAATTAATTGTACACAAAGCTCTGAGAGTAGAAGTGAAAAGATACAAATGTAGGCCTCTTATGTTTTGAAAACCAAAAAGGCAGCTAGATTTCCCTTTAAAAACAAAGATTTTGGTGAGGAACTTTGAACAAAAGGTTAACTTTACAATATTTGATCCAATCACAGCTGGAGAGATAACACAGCTATTTGTGCTAATATTAGGTGATGACATTGATCCAAGCTCCTCCAAAAGTATTTATCCATTGCACATTTCAAATTAAGTTTTTTTTTATGTACACAGGAACCTCAGTTTTATCTGGACATTTTTTAAAGTATTAATTCACTCCTTTCAAGCCCACTCCATTGCACATAATAGTACTTTTACCTATCTTTTCTTTCCCTACAGGTATTTTCAGTACATAATGGAACAGAATGTGGCTGCCATTCCACCACAAACACAAGGCATTAGGAATTCCTGGAAAGAAAATCAGAAAGTCAGTTCATTAGGTCCATAATACCATGCCCAAGTTGCACAGCTTATGTAATAATGGGCATACATTCCATTACATTCTCAAGCTTATTACACAAATTCAAAATTATTACTCTTTTCTGACTAAATATTCATAAGCTGCGCTGTTGCTCTTTTTAATGTTTCCTTTTTCCTATCTGCTGCTTTCTAATTTGCTTCCATTTGGCCTTAACTTGATAGTCTCCTTCATTATGAAATATGCCCATTCATCTCAGTAACTATTAATGCACACTTTAAAGGGGCAGATCCTTCATGTGAAACATTGCTAGTTTTTTTTGGAGGATAACCTGACAAAGAATGCATTGCATTGTTGAGATGACATGTTTTAATATTATATATATGTTATTTCCCTAATTGACACTGAACACTCATTTCTGAGTTACAACTTTCTGCTCATCAAGGTAAGTGATGTTGATATCAGGATCATTTTTATTTACTCATAGAATATGGGCATCACTGGCTCAGCCAGCATTTATTGCTCATTCTTAATGGCCCAGTGAATGATAAAGAGTCAACCACATTGTTATTGGTCTGGAATCACAGGTAGGCCAGACCAGGTAAGGATGGCAGATTTCCTTTGTGTGGTTGTTTATGATAATCAACAGTCATTTCACAGTCACCATTCATTCCAGGTTTTTCTAATTAGATTCAAATTTCATCATTGGCTATGGTGCGCTTCAAACCCATGTCCCTTGAACATTAACCTGGGGCTCTGGATTACAAGTGACATTACTGCAACACCTCTCCACAGAGGAATCAACAACAGCGATTCAAGGACCTAATGCCAGCACCAAGTACCTCAGGGACCAAGAAATGCATAATGAATCTCCAAAAAAACATATCCAGTTAAACTCCAGACTCACTCTGGATGTCAAAGATAATTTAAAGATGGGAGACATATCAAAGAGTGATTCCCCCTTTGGTACAAGATAAATATTTAAATATAAATAGTGTGTACTTTTTTTTCTGTATCACCAACAAAAAGACAATATCTTACCAGCTTGAGTTTTCTGCTCCAAACCCACTGGAAGAATTCGTCCAAGATTAATAAAATGAAATGTTGCTTGACTGAAAAAATTGAAAAAACATTCATTTTGATGTATTATTTTTATAATAAACTGATCAATGCAGAACTGTGAATATATTTTGGCTAAAAAATAACAATAATAGGTTTCCACATTTACTGAAGGATATCATTGCATTGGAGGTGATAGAGGAAAAGCTCACTAATTACTTTCCCGAGATAATACCATGAGAGGCTGAGTAAACTGGGCTTATATTCTCTGGAGTTCAGAAGAATGACAAGTAATCTCATAAACAGATAAACTTCTGAAGGGACTTGACAGGGTAGACACAGAAATTGTTTCTGATATCTCAAAATTTATAACTCAGGGACTGATAAATTAGAAACACAAACAGAAAATTGCTGGAAAAACTTAGCAGGTCTGGCAGAATCTGAACAATTCTGAAGAAGGGTCACTGGGCTGAAACATTAGCTTTGATTTCTCTCCACAGATGCAGCCAGACTTGCTGAGTTTTTCCAGCAATTTCTTTTTTTAGGGTTCTGATTTCCAGCATCTGCAGTTCTTTTGGTTTTTTGACTGAAAAATTAAAATTGAGACAAGGAGAAATTAGTTCATTTGAAGGCATGGGAATCTTTTTTCCCATCCCAGAAGTTTCTAGATACTCCATTGTTGAATGAGGAAGTGATAAATAAATTTTTGGTCTCTCAGGGAATATTTGGAGTTGAAGCCCAAGATCAGCCATAACTGTACTAAATGGTGGTGAGTGCATGATGACCATATAATCTATCTTGTCTCTATTTCATGTGTTCTTGTGTTAATGAGCAAAAATTATAGACTCAATCCATCAGTAATTAAATGTTTAGTTTTGCACACATTTCATCTACTAAATATTCTTCTTTTCATTCAACAATTGCTTTGTATTTACAAGCATGATGCCAAGTTCTACAGAAAATTGTATAATCCTAGAATTCTGTGAGTCTCAGTTTGTAAGCTGACTTGATGTGGAGGCACTGGTGTTTTACTGGAGTGGACAAAGTCAAAAGTCACACAATACCAGGTTATAGTCCAAGAGATTTATTTGTTCAGGTTCACCTCACAAAGGGCAGCTACGAAAGCTTGTGGTTTCAAGTAAACCTGTTGGACTAAAATATGGTGTCAAGAGACTTGACTGTGAGCTGACTGGTGAAACAGACTCACTTTTACTTTTACAATGCACAGGTTGTAGGGTATTATATGAAATGTAACTCCTGTAAAAGTTGTACTGTACAGCAAAAAGTAAACTCCATTAAATAATCAGAAGCTAGAAATGGGGAGAATGGTAGTTCAAATTTATCTGGACTGGCTGAAATTGGCTTGACAGTAATCGATGTGAAGTGACACAGATTTTCATAATAAAGAAATGCTAAAAATAAAGGCTTCAATTGTTTTTTAAAATACTCCATAATTTGGGTTGGATTTTGTGTGGTAGACTGAGTAAAATGAGTTCTTGGAGAATACTCTGGTAATCTTGAATTACCTTAGGCAGCCAGGTGATGCAGTTCTTATGGTTGCCATTGACTACAGTAATTGTTTCTGCACCATTTTCCAAAGAGGTTTCCTGTCCTTATATTTTTGCTCCTTCCACTGGAGGAACATGGAAAGAATCTGAGAGACTTTCCAGCTGTTAACAACATTGAGGCTACTGTACAGCATTTTTGTATCACAGTTATTAAATTGGCAAATTATCTGATGTAAATTTTGAATGATTATTAACATGTCTCGAGAGTTGCTAATTATTTCAAGTGGAAACAAATCAGTGTTGGGTAAGGTATGCAAGATAATTTTTCTGAGCTGTACAGATAATTTGTAGAGCTATATGATGCATGGAGTTCATTCTTATAAATATGTCAGTCTCTCAATCATTTTTATTCTGCATCAAATTGAGCCTACGGTCAATTGTATTAATTAGCTAATATGAAGTGAAAGCATTAATGATATAGTAAACCTCTGCTTTTCTTCAGACTCTTCTGTGGTGTCTTTGGAAAGATAGGACTCATACATTTCTTCAAATATTTTCTTCTCCTCAATCCATTGCTGAGTAGAAATGACATGATTTTGACCTGTACCAATTATGTTGGAATCATCAAGCTTTTGAAGGGCATCAAATGGATTTTTCCAAATGTAATCTATTTTAAAAGCAAAATAAGTTACTGTGTGTCAAATCAACATAGAATCACTGCATCTTCCTTGTTCCCATGAATCCCCCCCGACCCACCACACCCCTGCCCCTTAATTTCTGTGGATTTATGCAGCTGGCTGACCACGACACACTGCTTTGAGTGAGTAGCCATACAGCCTTGAACAAGATGTGCCCAGACCTGGAGTCTGAACATCTCAAACATATTGTCCTTAACCTGCAGACTGGCTGCTATTGAACCAAAGGATTGACCATGACCTCCTCCTGGACTACAGAGGTATAGACCACTTGACTGACTGGACATGTCAGCGTGACTTATCCCTGACCCGCTGTGGGAGGCTACCCTTGACCTACTGTGCTAGGACCCTGACTG